>NC_048596.1:58100660-58343160 GCF_003668045.3 Cricetulus griseus | reverse complement strand
GGCTGGCCTCCAACTCAGAGATCGGCCTGCTTCTGTCTCCCAAGTGCTGGGATTAAAGATGTGTACCACCGCTTCCCAACTTAAGATTTATTTCAATTTGATTAATTTTTAATTATTTTATGTGTATAGGTGTTTTGCTCCATGCATGTCTGTATATTATATGCATGCCCAATGCCAATGGAAGCCACATGAGGGCCTCAGATCCCTTGGAATTGGAGTTACAGGTAGCTGTGAGCTACCATGTGGGTGCTGGGAACTGAACCCGGGTCTATTTGAAGACCAGTCAGTGCTCTTAACCACTGAGTCATCTCTCTAGCCCTAGGTCTCATTTTGATCATAATGTTGACAGGTATAATTTTTGATAGATTTGCCTTGGTTTTTCTGTGTACAAGGCTATACCACAGCCATATGCTAAGAAGACTCTTTTCCCCATTGAATTGTATTGTCCTCTCATTTAAAACCAAAGGTCTATTTCTAGAATTTCAATTCTATTTATCCCTTTGATCTCCATTGCTACTGTGTTGGTAAATTTTTTGTTTTGTTTTGGTTGTTTTTGTCAGCCCGATACAAGCTAGAGTCACATGGGAAGATGGAACCTCAATTGAGAAAATCCCTTCATCAAATTGGCTTGTAGGTAAGTCTGTGGGGGCATTTTCTTTGTTAAATATAGATGTGGATGGTGCCATTCCTGAGTAAGTGGTCCTGGGTTGTATAAAAACCAATCTAAGCAAGTCATGAAGAGCAAGTTAATAAGCAGCATTTCTCCATGGCCTCCGCTTCAGTTCCTGTCTTGGCTTCCCTCAATGACAGACTATGATTGGGATGCATAAGCCAAATAAACTCTTTCCTCCCTGTAATGGGCAGTTTTATGTCAAGTTGACACAAGCAAAAGTCATCTGAGAGAGGGGAACCTCAGTGAAGAAAATGCGTCCTTAAGATCAGGCTGTTAGGCAAGCCTGTAAGACACTTTCTTAATTAGTGATTGATGTGGAAGGGCTGGGGCCATCCCTGGGCTGGTCATTCTGGATTTTATAAGAAAGCAGACTGAGAAAGCCATGAAGAGCAAGGCAGTAAGCAGCACCTGATCTCTGCATCAGCTCCTGCCTCCAGGCCTCTACTGTTTTGAGTTTCTGTTCTAACTTCCTTTGATGATTAACAGTTTTATGGAAGTATAAGTCAAATAAACCCCTTTCTCCCCAAGTTGCTTGGGTCGTGATGTTTCATAACAGCAATAGTAATCCTAACTAAGACATTCCCCAGGTTGTGTTTGGTCCTAGTATTATCACAGCAATAGAAAGCAGACTAAAATAGCTATACTTATACTATTTCTCTGTCTCCCCTCTTTTGGAGACAAGGTCTCATGTAGCCCAGGCTGGCTTTGCACTCCTGACTCTCCTGCCTTCACCCTTTAAATGCTAGGATTACAGCCAAGTTCTACCATACCAGACTTTAGAACTACACTCTCCTGACTACTATAGGTTTGTAGTGTGAATCAAGAAGTTTACATCCTCCAACTTTGTTCTTTTTCCAGATTTTCTTGGCTATTCTGAGTCCCTTGCCTTTCCCTGTGAATTTAGGATCAGAGGCTGGCAAGATGGTTCAGTGGATAAAAGTACTTGCTGCCAAGTTTGATGACTTAAGTTCAATTCTTAGGACACACATGTTGGAAGGAGAGAACCTAGCTGTCCTTTGACCTCCACACACATGCTGTAGCATGCACGTATGCACATATACACACAGTAAATAGAATGTAATTTTTTTAATTTAAAAGGGAAAAAGACTTGAATTTAGAATCAGCATGTAAAAAGCCAGACAAATTCTTTAGTGTTACTACCTGAATGCTAATTTTGTCTTTGACCCGTGAAAGTCAGATTCCCTCCCACATGGTTAGATCGCTAGTTCTTCCAAGTCTGCAAGTCTCACACATGTCCCTTAGTGACTCCATCCCTTGATGTGTTGTTCTTTCTGCTGCTATTCTGAATGAGATGGGTTATTCTTTCTACTGTTATTCTAAATGAGATGGTCATTTAGACTTCATTTTGGATTGTTCACTAGTAGTCTATAGAAATATGTTTGTCTTTTGCATGTGCCACATTGTTAAACATATTTACTCATCCAAGTGTTAATTTTTTTGTTGCTGTGCCTGAAATATCTGACAAAGTCACTTAAGGAAGAAAAGATTCATCCAGGCTCACAGTTCAAGGGTACAATGGCAGGGAGGACATAGGCTCAGGAATTTGAGGCAACTGGCCACATTATACCAACAACCAGGAAGCAGAGAGATGAACACTGGTGCTCAGCACACTTTCTGCTTTCTATGCACTCTAGGATCCCTGCCCATGGATGGTACCACTCACATTTAGGGTGGGCCTTCCCTCTTTAGTCAACCCAATCTAGAAACTCGATCACAGAGATGCCTTATAGGTATGTCTCATAAGTGACTTTAAACATTTACCAGCACACTGTCCTTTTCCATGGTACTATGTCCTTTTCTATGGTACCATTTCCATCTTGCTGAATCATCCTGTCTAAAACCCTGGGGAGAAATTCAGAGACTGTCTTGTTTGTTTCATTTTGTCTTGACTCTGACCTTTCCGGGTGAGGAGTCTCCAGTCTTCCTTGGGAGGACATAGGCTCAGGACTTTTATAAATCTTGAGTCCTTCCTTGGGTCTAGAGGACAGATCCCATTCTATTGCTGGTAAATGAGGTACTCTATCGGGAAAGTGTGGCACTTGGAGAGTGGAGGGCTGCGTTTCTTGTCTCTATGGAGATGCTCACAAGAGTTTTGCCTGGCACTGCTCTGGTTGTTTTTGGATGCTGAACTCTTTCAGTACACAGCTGTCTTGCTCCCTGACCTGAATATGAATCTCTAGCAAGCAGAAGTGACAGTGGCCAACCTCCTCACTTGAGCAAGCTCTGCACAAACAGTTCATTTGGGTAGTCTTCATGAATTTTAGGAAACTGAGAGAGTGGCTCTGCAACAACCTCCCCCTACCTCCTGCCAAACACACACAGCAAGAGTCCTCTGTGGAGTGAGTCACAAGACCCTGGGACTGGGCCAAACAGGACTTGACCTTGAGTTTCCTACAGGCCAGGCCCTGCTCCAAGTGACAAGGACATCTTGCCCTTACCCACCTAGAGATACTCTGCAGCATCTCTGTCACACTTGGGGAAACTGAGAAGCCAGTACAAAGCCACACTCAGGAGAATTTTGAGACAAGCCCTGGCCATGAAGGCCTGCTCTTCTTTCTACCTTCCCACACCTGCTGGACCAGGGAAGCAGGGAGGAACCTCCCATTCCAGGCTTAGGTTTCCTCCCTCATTCCCTAACACCACTCATGTGCCTTCATCACTGGTGTCTTAGAGCCAAGAAAAGAGAGACATTGTCAGGCTGAGCTAACCGCAGGGGCCTTTTTCTGATGCATTCTATGGGTACCTACCTGACACATGTCCTACCAAGCTGGCCCCTTGGTCTCCCAATGTCCTAATAGCCAAGCTGGCAGGATGTTAGGCAGGGCAATTAAATGTGGTGCTCACAGATGCGGGCCCTGCAAGGCGGCCCCATATACTCTTGCAACTAGTCCTTTCAGCAAGTCTCCTGGAGTCTATGGGATTGCTCCCTACTCCACCCCCATCAATTGGGACAGAACCAGCCTAAGTCTGTATTCCATCTAACCCAGACCTGTCTGGCTTTCTTCTGCCTACATCTGCTCCTGGGCCCAAGAGAGCTTCCTTTCTGTGCCTTGCCCTGGAATGGTTCTTTCAGCCCTAAAGGCTTTTCAGGTGTGAGAGTCTGGACCCACCTTAGCTCCTCTAAGACCCACAGTGCAAGTCAACTGCTATTGTGTGACATTTCCCTGGGGAGATGCCATATGAACATCCATTCACTGACAGCAGTGAACTGACAGCAGACCAAGGAAAGATCCACCAAAGTCCAGCTTAGTAAATCAATCAGTTGATTGGGACTACTTACAAGAGTATGGATGAGTGGTTATTTACAGGATCAGAGACAACTCAAAGGCAGCTGTATCACCCCCAGCATGGGTGATGGCTCACAAAAGATGGAATCCTGGAGCTCTGGCACTTCAACAGGTCAGAGCATGGGCTCTCTTCCTGTTCACACGTCCTTGGGGAAAAAGAGGCCTTGTAAGTTGCAGGGACTTCTGAGACTTGTTAGTTGTTCACTTCCTAGTCTTAATATTTTCCCTCCAGAATGGGATGTTTTAATCTGAAGGAAACTGCTCCACAAAAACTCATCACCATGTTTGATCAAGGATTCTGGACACTCTCTTCTTGGCTTTGATGTGACCAGAGCAGAGTCTAAGGGCCCCAAAGAGAGTGGCCATGGCTCCTAGGCTGGCCATAGCCAGCACTTGGATCAGTTCCTGGCACACAAAGGAACCCACTAAAAACCTAATGTATTACACAGTACATAGACAAAACAGCTACCCTGCATGACCTTCAGTGTTCATACCCTGCTTTGGGCATGAGGTGTCCCCATTACTGGAGATAGTGGAGAGCTGATGAGAGAGCAGGTGCACAACTCTGCACATGTAAATATTGTTCTTTCCTCCTTGAAACAAAAAGAATCTTCACAGACTCCCTGATGGGGACTCAAAAGACTTTTATTGTGACATCACTTTAGCACTGGTGACTCAAGTTACTTTTATTGTGACAAAATTTCAGCCTCCAGGACTATAAAGGTAGACATCATCCTTTACTGCAGCAGCTATACATGCCTGCTACCAAGCCAAAAACAAGTGCACAAATTAACCCTCAAGAAACCTACTAGCCTATAAGAGTAGATGATTCCAGAAGAGTAGCCCCACCCAGGAAGCTACTGGCCAGCCATCAGGTGTTCATGTAAATCATACACAATTCAAATTTTAGTTCTTTAGACTACTGGGCATGGTGGCCCACACCTATAATCACAGCACCTGGGAAAGCAGAGGCAGGCAGAGTTCTGTGAGTTCCCAGACAGCCAGGACTACTTAGCAAAAACCTGTCTTAAAATGAATATACATATTCCTTTGTAAACAAACTTCCACTCCCCTGTAGCCAGAGGGGTGCCAGGGGTGAGCCCTGTTGGGAACATATCCTTAACTACTCAAAGTTTTAAGAACAGGGAGTGAACTGGAAAAACTTGGAAACTGGCCCCAGTGAGTCCCTCCTCATAAAACAGCCAGGCTGTCCTCCAGTTTGGGGAGGGGGTACCAAAAATTTATCTCAGTACAACTTTTTGGTACTGGAATATCATCTATGGTGACAGCAGACATTCCTCAAGTGGGAAGGGAGCCCCCCCCAATCTTTCCTCACTTTCTAAGTTTCAGGGAGCCATCCAAAGGATGCCAAGCCAGGATAGCATGAATATAGTATTTGAAGGTGCCCCTGAGGGTGCTTCAGCCACAAGATTGGCTAGGGACACTGGGTACACTAGTGAACTTCCTAAAGGCAGTTTCCAGAATTACAGCCAGGGATTCTATCTGTGGGACATGGGATTAGCCAGGCGACATAGAATTCCATTCTAGACCTTCAGATGCATCCAAGTTGCTGCCTAAGAGATATAGACACAAAGCATGCTAACTTTTAAGATCTTTTCCTGTCGCGACACCTCCACTGGGGAGGTGTCCAAGGCGCCCGAGTAAGGGAGGAAGTACCACGGGGTTCTTTGGGAAGGGGTATCCTGTGGCCAGTCCTCGGCAGAGACCCAGCAGCCTGCCCCGGGGAGTTGTGAGCCCTCAGAAAGCTTGGGGACATCCTGCGCACACACAGCTCAAGCAGACCGTGAGAACCATTTGTACTGAGTTCCCCAACGGTTACCCTGGGACTGAGGTGGCAGCACCCAAGCACCCCTTGTCCAGGCACACCCGCAGGCGGGAGGCGGGGCCTGGGGCGGAGCGTCCTCGGGGCGGGGCCTCGGAGGGGCGGGACCTAGCGGTCTATAAAGAGTGCGGAGCTCGGCGCGCACCCGGTCCAAGCGAGCGCGCCCCTGCTTCTGAGCGGTAGCGACTCTCGCGCTTCCTGTTAGGCCTCCAGCCCTTCTCTACCCCGCATCTCGCTCTCGACACCCCAGTTCCCCGGCCCGCCAGCGCCCCTGGCCACCTGCCAATCCCGGACCCAGTCCTGCGTACCCAGCCCGCTCGCTCCAGGACAAGCCCAAGCTCCGCAGGCCGCGCGCCGCCATGGGGGTGGAGGGCTGCACCAAATGCATCAAATACCTGCTCTTCGTTTTCAATTTCATCTTCTGGGTGAGCAGCCACTGGGAACTGGGGACGGGACGAACCCTCCGCGGCCAGTACGCTAGGCCCAACTGAGGGCGCAGCGCGGCGGTGAAGTTGCGGCGCCACCTGTGGGCTCCGTGCGCCGGCCGGGGGGCCTGGCGTCCCTCGCCAACGGGGTTATGGCCAAGAGCTGAGCTTCCGGGCCTCTGCTCGAGGGTCTTCTGGGGTCGGGGAATCAGGGAATCGCTGGCCTGTCGCCTATGAGTGCTGGGGACCGGTGCAAGGGTCTGCGGGCTAGAGCCACGTAACCTGGAACCTTCAGCTGTGGAGGGGGTATAAGCACCCTCGTGAACGCTGTTTTGGGGACCATCCTGCTTCGCGAACACTGAGGGGGCTTGAGAAGGGCGGGATCTTGGCGCCCCGCCCCCATGAGCTCATCGTAGCCACCGCCCCTAGATGGGCGGCCTCGAAGTGGTGGGGGCACACTGGGTACTTGCCTTGGAGACGTCCACCCCACTATTACTCCACCCTTGCTTACCCTCCAGCTTGGTATTTGCCACCCTGGGAGGCTCGAGCTCCGGGCCTAGAGAAGGACAGGGTGGCCCGCGTGCTTCTGCGCAGCATGCCCCAGTTCCTGCCCACCCCCCAGCTGCCCCTCCTCCTAGTCTGTCGTCTCCCGCACAGATTACAGCCCTGGCCTGGCCCTAAGGTTCTGTGGAGGCTTTTGGGAGGAAGTGGGTGTGCAGTTCATAGTTGGTGCAGGCCAAGGTAGTGCAAAGATCTGGATGGGGTGTGTACAAACCGGGGGTGGGGGGGGGGGGGAGCTTGAGATCTTTTCAGCTAGATAGGGTCTGAGCTGGGCTCTCCACTTTGAAAAGAGGTGCACACCAATTTGGTCATCTTGGAATGGAAACTTGGGTATAGAGAGGGTCTCCAGGGGTCCCTTGGTCCTGACTGTCTTCACCGCTGGGGAGTGACCATTGGTGGTGTGTTCTTGTTTCCATTTCCTGACTAGTTTGAGAATGAGGAGTGGTAGAATCTAACGGACCTGCCTGCAGGGACTTGAGTGGGCAGTGCTGGCCACTCCTCTAGACAGTGTTGCCACCCTCCCCCCTGCAGTGCACAGACTGCTGTTCCCTCCATCCTCCTCTTTCCCATGAAGAAATGAGGTTATGAGGAACAGTCTGTCTCTAAAGTTGAAGCAGGGAGGGCAAACTTGTAAGATAGACCCTAGAGTGAGTGTAGGGGACACCTGTTTTCTATCTTGGACTGCTGAAGATCCATGGGTGGGTCAGGGTGGGGTAGGGGGGCAGAAGATGTTGGAGATGAGCGGAGACTGACTGAACTCAGCTGGGACTTTGCTGTGTGGTCTGCTGAGGAGACCCTGGTTGTCAGTCACAATGACCCCAGGGAACAGCACAGGTG
Source organism: Cricetulus griseus (assembly GCF_003668045.3). Lineage (NCBI taxonomy): Eukaryota > Metazoa > Chordata > Mammalia > Rodentia > Cricetidae > Cricetulus > Cricetulus griseus. The sequence continues at coordinate 58,335,513 of NC_048596.1, read as the reverse complement.
ATGGGGTTAAGCTTGCTCTGTCCGGGCATGTCCTGCGGTCTTGGCTGGGTAGCTTGTTTGTCTTCTCTGAGCCATGCAAGGAGTTAAATGCACACTCTGCTGGCCCTTGAGCCCCAGATGTGGGCTGTTAGGAACCTACAGGGATTTCTTTTTTGGCCCACCTACCTGATCAAGCTGGTAGCCCTTTAGGCTCCCTGGAGAGCTGGGGCTGGGTGAGGCTGATTGTTTCCCAGGCAGCTGGGGTAGAGTCCCAACACATCCCTGGGGATATTCTCTATTGAGGCTCCAGGAAACAGTTCTGAAGCCTCTCCCTGCTCCCAGGGGCATGCTTACTGACAGTGAAAACCATATCCTTCCATGGACTTCTCCCCACCCATGTTGGTCCCCACAGTGGGCAGGGATATGGAGCAGAGCCAGGCCACAACTGGTGAACACCACACTGGCGGAGGGGCTTCCTCTGTACCCTGTATGGCAAGGCTTGTCCTATGGCTGATAGTTTCCTGATGCCATGAAGTTGAGCATTTGGGAAGCCCCACCCCATTGCTCTGGTCCTCAGCCTCTACTTCCTCCCTCTAAAGTGGGAGTTCTTGGGGTCTCTGTCTCCTGGGATTGAGGGCAGACTAGCTAATGCAATCCAGAGCAGAGCAAGGGGCTTGGCATAGAGAAGGCTCAGGAAATGGATGCTGGGCACAGTGTCCAACAGGGAGTTGGGCCAAGGAGAGCTGAGTAATGGTGTAAGAAGTGCCTGGGGAGGGGGCTGAGAGGTCCTGTGGGCCCATGATGGGTATGGAAGCTAAGAGCTCTGGAAATGAGATTTGGTTGACAGTAAATGTCTTGATGGGCACTTTTTAAAATTTCCAGTTTAGAGATTAAAGTGGTTTTTCTGTGGGAGGGGACATCCCAGGCACCCTAGCCTATATACTCATGCTCTCATGCCCAGAAGTCCTTGGACTGAGACTTACACTTGACCTGTCTTGTTCAGAGCCTACTTTGGGATCAACAGAGTTTTGGACTCCCAAGATACATGGGACAAGACACAAACATGAAAGATGAGCAGTGAGCAGATTCAGCCAAGACCTTGTAAGATGCTCTTAGAAGCAGGGTGGATACCTATCTTCTGAGACAGGTCTGGGGTAGAAAGGCTCATCTCCCGACTCCTGCTGGGAGCAGGGCAGGAGAGCAGGGAATGGTGTCCCTGTTTATCACCCTGCCAGCTGTGCCCTTCAGTGGGCCTGTAGGAGCTTCATATGATAATGTCTCCATAGGTGTTGTCAGGTAAGGGGAGGAGGCTGCCATACGTCTTCACTGGAATGTGTTCCTTGCCCAAAACTGGCTGCTCCTCCAACCTAAGGCTGTTGATGGCCCCCTTCCAGTGGCCCAGGCGGCCAGACCCACCACAAAAGGCTGATTACAGCCTCCTAACTGGCATTTAATTCTCCAGACTGCACATGACTGTCTGTCACATAGCATTCTGCTGTCTTCCTTCCGGCAGAGGGGCTGCAATCCCTGTGGGCTCAGGGTGGAATGAAGACTTCCTGTGGCTAGTTTCACCAGTGGGAGAGCAGACTTCCCCTTGTTCCCCCAGGCTGTCAGCTTGCCCACCCTTGGAAAAGACAATCAGTGGGCTGGGCTGCCTGAGAAGGGGAAGTCTGTGGTTGCTCCCTGGGCTGGTTTCAAAGAAGGATGTCTGCACAGTGGAGGGCGCAGAGCTGGAGTAAAGAAGTGGGGAGCCCTCTGGCAGCCTCTGCTCTGGTTCCCATACACTGCCACCTCCTAAGAGCACTCAATCCATTCTTTCTGGACCCTTCAGGCTTCCTCCCGGCACTTCCCTCCTAGTTTAGTCTTGCTTCCTCAAATGGAACTTCTGTGCTGCTCCAGGAGGTGCACCAACAGCTGCCAACCTTGATCCCAGCACCCAGAGTCCCGCCAAGGGGAGGAACCTCGGTCGTAAAATCAATAGGCTTAGAGTCCAGGTGCCCCAGGGAGATAGTAGGCAGTCAAGCTTGTGCACAAGCCTGGCCTTTGGAGAGGGCTCAGGTGGGGGTAGGGCAGGGCAGGGTTGTGGAGAAGTCCAGGTACCAGTGGCTCTGGCTCTGATGCCAGGGAACCAGATAGGACATTCAATAAGGCTCTATAGGTACCCATTTTGTTCCTAGGACTTTTGCTAGAGAACCAGATGTCCTGAGAACTGGACTTTGGTGGCCTTCAACTGTTCAGTAGCATGCCAGTAGCCTTCCAGGAACCTCTTTACTGTGACCCCCCCCCAGTACCAGTTCCTCCCCTACAATACACACACACACACACACACACACACACACACACACACACACACACACACGTCTGCTCACATACATGTACACACACACACACAGAGAGAGAGAGAGAGAGAGAGAGAGAGAGAGAGAGATAGGGTATGTCATTCAGAACCATCTGGGATCCGCTGGGTGGGCTCTACCTTTTGGGGGAGCTGTTCACAAGGGATTGGTAGCCAGTGATAAGCTGGTGGTGGGCATCCTGAGCTGGCTGCCAAAGTAACTACAAGGGGTGTTGGGAGAGGGCTCCTGTATTCATACATGTGAAGTCTGGGAAGGGCTGCAGGGCTAGGAGTGCAGGGAGATGTGTTAGAACCTGAGTGCCCAGGATTTTATAGCTCCAAAGCACCCTAAGTTCATAATCCAGTCAAAGAACCCGAGAGCCAAGCAGTTTGGGCATAAGACGCTGGGTGATAATAGGCCCTCCCTCCCCAGTTTCCTTTGTGCCATCTCACTGATCACTCCGTGCTTTATGTCACCTTGGGTCATCAGCACTTTCTCAGGGTGGGTCTGTGGCATTCTATGACTTGTTTACCTGTGATCAGGCATCAATGTTGGCTCTGTACTGCACCTTAGCAGTAAGGTCCCAGTGGTATTTAAAGGTGTCTGTTGTGGCAGGTGCAGGAATGAGGAAGCCCAGGCCACCTGTCCTCCTGAAATACCATCCCTGAACTCTAGAGCGGTACCCAGTGTTGTAAGGGCTTATGGTGCATAACAAGCACATACTGTAGCTGCCACCCACCCCATTATTGCTTATTCACTCCCTCACAACTTTTCTTAGCTAAAAGTTCCCATCCTGGGGGCATGGCCTGGCCTTAGCCCCTGGGAACAGTCTTCCCCTGTACTCTACAGACCATGCATGATAACAGCTCATCCAAAGTAGCCCTCTGTTGGACTGCTATCAGACTCTTTCGAGTGATAAGAGGACTGAGATTTCCAAGCAAGTAGCTGCCATATGAAGAAGTAGTGGGATGGGATAGAACTATACCCCATCATGCCGCCATGTTCCATAGTCAAAGTGGGCTGTAAGACTATGCCAGCCCCACAGCCTTGCCCTGGGACATGGTTGGAAACTTTTTGGTGCTGCTGGTGGCAACAGCAGAACTACAAAGAACTCTCTATCCATTCTTCAGACCCCTGCCTCCTTTTGTCTGTCTAGGTGGATACTAGGCCCACCTGAGCTTTCTCTGAAGCAAACAGCCTGGCCTCCCTGCAGCCTCTGCTGTTGTCATCTCCGGCAGATCACTGTGGCCATCTGGGTCCAAAAAGTCTCCCTTCAGGGTCTGTGTGGGGTGGGTGGGAAAGGCTCCTGCCAGCCTCTCTGTCTGAGGAGCCTTATACCCTGGAGCTGAAAGGGGCTGGGCTGGGGTGGCCCAGCCTAATCTGTACCTCAGGACAACAGGGTATCCTCCATGGCGATGCCTTTGTCCTTTACACCCCATCCCCCAGCCTGCCAGTTGGGCCCCAGAGCTAGGCTTTTGCTTTGCCACCTATTTTTAGATGTTAGGACAGTGGCTTCCTGAGGCAGGGGGCCCTGTGAAAGGAACGGTGTGCTTCCTGGCCAAGGCAAGGATTCCTGCCCCTCAGTCCTGCTTCCTTCCTGAGCTTCCTCTGGTGAACTGCCTCCTAGGAAGGCCTGAGCAGGATCCTAGGTCTCTCAGAGGAATCGACCTTGTTCCCATTCTCCAGGCCCTGACCAGGCCCTGACCCCCTGTGGTGCCTGAGCATATGAGGTCCTCCCACAGGGGCCCAGGTTGGAAGGGGAGCACCTAAGTCACCTCCTCCATCAGCCTCTTTACTGTGACTTAACCCAGTTGCCCAGGGAAGCCTTCCTCCCCCACTGCCTTTGTCTTCATGTTCTCTGCCGTCACCGGGGAGGTTCTCAGACCCTCAGCACCTTCCAGTTGCTTAGGTGGGCAGGCGCTCTCTGGTGTACCTTCCACTGTGCACTATGTATCTAGGAGGCATTGAGCAACCTCCAGCCTTCTCTGCCTCTGCCTTTGATTCTTCTTCTGAGGCACTAAGGGTCACGTAAAGGAGATGCTACAATCAGCCTTCTGGAGCATATGGGGTATCTGGGGTGACCATTCAGACCTACCAAGCTGGTGACAGGAACTCTTGTCTCTTCCTGGAGGGTGCATATGTGTAGCAATAGGAAAGCTCCAGAGAAGCCCCCGTCTGAGGTCTGGCCAAGGGCTGGCAATGGGCAGTAGCAGAGAGTAGAATGCTGCTCCAGGCCTGTTCCCTTTCAGTCACTTCTGGGAAACTGCAAGACCAACCGGGCAGGGACCCAGCGTTTTTGGCAGCTTGTCATCTTGTTAAAGTTTGAGTCTGTTATGTGTTAGTCCTCAAGAAGGAGGAAGCAACATAATCCTGTAGAGAGTCATGAATGTATCCTTCTGTGCTGTGGAAGGATCTCCAGGAACCTGCACAAGCCACCTGGGTGCTTCCCACCCCCACCTCTAAGCAGAAGCTCTCTTAGGCTGTAGAAGCAGGTGGTGGACCCACCTGGAGAAGAGAAGCTTTGGGCAGAGGTATCAGGCTCCTGAGTAGATGCATGAAGAAATCCCGGATTCTGCTGTTGGTAAGATTATTGTAGATCACATCCTCAGCTGTTAGAAGCTAAATACAGTGACATCATATGTTGCAGCCTGTGTGTATTACTCCCCCTGTTTACAAATGAAGATGAGGATGGAGGACGTTGAGATGGGCCTGAGGTCCCCCAGATATGACACAGCTAGAGTCTCGGGCCAGCCCTAACCTACCTGTGCCTCTGTCCAGTGGCACCACTCCCTATTTCCATTAACACTGTTTTTTTTGTTTGTTTGTTTGTTTTTGTTTTTGTTTTTGTTTTTGTGAATGTTGCCCAGTTTTTTTTCTTTTTGTTTGTGTTTTGTTTTTAATTCTTTAATTACTACTCATATTTACATATCCATCCCCCCCATTCCCTCACCCTCCCATCCTCCCATGTTCCCCTCAACCCATCCCCCAACTCCTCCCCAGGGATAGTTAGGCCCTCCACAGGGGACCTTCAAAGTCTGTCATATCATTCAGGGGGGAGGGGGGAGGGCCTAGGCCCTCCTTGTTGTATCTGGGCTGCAATAGTATCCCTCCATACGGAATGGGCTCCCAAAGTCCATTTGTGCTCTAGGGTTAAAGACTGGCTCCACTGTTAGAGGGTCCATAGACTGTCTTGGCCTCCTAGCTGGCACCCACATTCAGAGGTCCTGGGTCGGTCCAATGCTATTTCCCCAGCTTTATAAGTAGGGTCTCCATGCTCTCAGTAGGTCAGGTCAACTGTTTCTGCGGGTTTCTTTAGCACCATCTTGGCTTCTTTGTTCATCCCTCCTCCCTCTCCACAACTGGTTTCCAGGAGTATGGTTCAGTGCTTAGCTGTGGGTGCCTGTCTCTGCTTAGAACAGCTACTGGATGAAGGCTCTAGGAATGGTAACCAAGGTAGACATCAATCTCATTATAGGGGAAGGGCATCAATTGCATTCTCTCCCCCACTGCCTGGATTCTTAGTTGAGGTCATCCCTGTGGCTCCCCTAATATTTCCCCTGTGCCAGACCTCTCCAAACCTGTACTGTCTCCCTCTGTCAAGGCATCTCCTTTCTTGTCTCCTCTACTTCTCCCCTGTCTCAGTCCTCTTGTTCTCTTCCCCCCTCCCCTTCTTTCCTTCCCACCTCCTCCCTCTCCCCCACCACCCGGTGCTCCCACTTTGCTCAGGGGTTCTTGTCCCCCTCCCCTTCTTCGAGGGACTATGCAATCTTCTCTTTGGTTGCCCAGTTTTTGCAGATCATTCTAAACCTATAGTTCTGTAGACATGATGTGTGCCTGTCTGATTGCTGCTAATCACTGGGACACCCCACAGGCCTGGGGGATGTATTTTAGCACAGCCTCTGATCAGAGACTGGACTGAAGCTGGGGTTAAATAATAGCTTTCTATAGCTGTGACTGACATCTAACAGTCAACATTTATACCCCATGAGGAGAGTGGATGTGCCCCAGAGCATCCTGGGGCCCTTTGTGGTCCCTTCTATCCCTTCTCACCTCCAAACTTCTGCTGGGTTGTCATTGCACAATCTTGAACAAACTTTGAGTTCTACTTTAATGTGAACAGAGTCAGAAGGCATGAGCTGCTTCATCCTCTATGTGCCTCTTTCACCCAGCATAATTGAACTGTCCTCCATGCTATCTTGTGGATCTGTCTTTTCCCTGGACGTGCAATGGACCCAGGCCCTGTTGATTCATCAGTCAGGAGACAAATGGAGTGCTCTAGGTTGGACTGTAACATGGAAGGTTTGGGGAATGTGCACATGCTAGTGTAAAACCTGAGGTGCTAGGCTAGCTAGCTGTGGTGAGTAGGAGGTGCCGGCTAACTTTCTCAAAAAACAGACTTCAGAAACGACAAGCTTCTCTCGTCAGTGCAGCACTGCTCCTCACTGCTCCTCACCCCACCCTGCAACACCTGGTGGCAGTTTGGGATTAGTGGGTAGATTGGTAACTTCCCTGTGGCTCTTTGGTGCCTCCTGACATTAGGATGGTAGCCCCACTCTGTACTTAGATCCCCTATCTCTTTGTACATATATCTCACGAAACATGGGTGGTTAGCTTTCTTACTGTGGAGTCTTGGAGGTTCCTTACCTGTTTTGGTCATATTAGATAGTCACATTTTGAAGCTGAGGTTCCTTTCCAGCCTCGTACTACTTGAAGATGACCCCTGTCCCACCTCCCTGGGCCCCTTAATTTCCCCAGCACTTCCTCTATCTTCCCCTAGAACAGGGGGGTGGAGAATCACTTTGCTGGAGGCAGCCAGACCACTGCCTGGCACGCCTTCCTCTAACCTCTCCCACTCAGCTCTGATTGCATCTGAGAAAATGGGGTGAACCATTTCTCTCTGCCTCATCTGCCACCAACCCCCTACCCCAGTTTGACCTCTTTTCTGATTGAAAGTCACAGATGTGGCGGGAGGGGGGAGGTCAGACCTTTCAGTTAACACGAAGGACTGAAGCCCAGAGACTTTTTTAGAGTTAGCTTCCTAACCCCATAGTTTTCATAAAACCTGGTTCTAAGTGGTGGCTTAGATACCCACATTAGCAGGCTTTGGGACTAGGACAGATATCATCCCTTACCCACTTCTGACCCCAGCTCACGGGTAATATTCTCTACCAGTAGAGAAGTCTCAGTCAGGCATGGTTGCATGCTCATGGGTAAGCACACAGATTGAGGAGGGCAGGGTGACCCACCAGCTGCCCCTCAGCTTCTATGACTGTCAGAGGTTTGTCACCATGGGGTCTTTACCACAGACGGAAGCATGGGGAGTAGGCATGCCACCTAGTCCTTCTGCCCTGGAGCATCTCAAGAACGACCTCTGAACCAGTTCCCAAACAAAATACATGACGATTCAAACCTGCAAAGGAAGACAGGTTACCAGGGTAACTCAGGCCGGTTACTTCTCCTCTCAAGCCAGTTTCAGTTGGAGCGTTTCCTGTTGGAGCCTCCTGTTAGGCCCCATCCTCCTGCCTCTGCTACCCAGGATGAAGGCTAGCATTTTAAGGGTGTATAGGCACAGAGCTCTCACTGTAAGATTCTGGAAGCTCAGTGGGTCCCCAGCATCCCTTTGCACATGAGGGCACTCTCAGGGTCCCAGCCTTCCTGCCGTTTGTGGGTTGGGCAACAGGTGCACAGTGTGGCTTTGCTGTACCACAGGCCCTGTTCTCTCAGGCTCTGGTAGAGGTTGAGGGTTCAACCCTTCTTGATCAGAGTGTGAAAACTGAATTAAAATTTATAGAAGCTAAGAAACCACAGGGCCCGTGGGGTAGGGATACAAAGTGATGGTGCTCTGCAGAAAATGTCCCCCAGCTTCCTCTCTGAGGGTTAGGACAGGATTGTAGGGTAGAAGGAGGTAGGTGGGTCCCATAGGTCCTCTTTTCAGAACCAGCCTGCTTGGGGATTCCAGTGAGCTTTCTTGAGCTTATGTTCTGGCCTGGATCCCCAAAGCAGGAAGTGGGCCACCTGGCGCTTTATCAGGCCCACGTTTTGGTTTCCGTTTCCTGTCTGTGCTGGGCAAAGCCATTGACCCCTGCAAGAAGAGGATGCCTAGAAATGGGGAAGAGACTGCCTGTCTCTTAGTCTGTCCTGAGGGACACCCCCTGCTTCCAGATGCTTCCATTATAGGGCTTCACACAAAGCCAAGGTAGGTGGTGCCCTGCTGCTTCCCCCGTGAGGGGCCTGGTGACACCACGGTGTTATCCCTCTTCTCCTGACATGGAGAATGTGGTGTTCCCACCACATGGCTCCCAGTACCCTGCCTGTGGCAATCCCTAAACAGTCTCAGGTTGGGACAGGGTACCAGAGGAGAGCCCACCAGCATCTGTAATGGCTAGGACTCACTGTGGCCTCTCGCCACACTTATCAAATAAAAATATTGCATGGTTGGTCAATCTGGAGCTTGAGATCAGTGGAAAAAGATTTTTTTTTTTTTTGAGACGAGGTCTCATATAGCCCAGGTTCATCTCAAACTCAACATGATCTTAAATTCCTGATCCTCCTAACTTCATCTCTCAAGTGCTGGGATGACAGGCATGTGCCACCAAACCCAATATATGTGGTGCTGGGGATAGAACCCAGGGATGCTAAAACACTCATCAACCGAGCCACATTTTCATCCCAAACCTTCTTGTATGTGTCAAGCAGTATTGGGGGTACAATTGAACTCTGGTCTGGAGTCACAGGTCAGAGTTGCTGGTGGGACCCAGGGCCTCCAGTGGACAGTGATTCAGATGGACAGACCCATGGTCCTGGTTAGGGCCTGTCTCCACAACTTGAAATGATGGCTCTACATGATAATTTTATTGGGGTTCTGTCGCCCCACAGTGCTCTATCCTCTGCGTGATGTTGTTCCTGATTTTTTTCCTAGCTGGCTGGAGGTGTGATCCTAGGTGTGGCTCTGTGGTTACGCCATGACCCACAGACCACCAGCCTGCTCTATCTGGAATTAGGAGACAGACCAGCACCCAGCACCTTCTATGTGGGTGAGTAACAAGGAGACAAAGTCTAGTCATAAGCCAAGAACAGTCAGGGAGGGCTTCCATGATGAGGCTGAGGATCTAAGTCTGGTAGGTGGGGCATTAGAGCTGGCAGTAGCCTAGGCCTGGTATGTGCTAGGCAGGAAGGCTACCCACATGAGGGGCTTTTAAGACTAGAGAGTTGAGTTGGGTATGGTGCTGCTAGGGACCCCACAGATCTGAGACTAGGCTAGGCCAAAGGGAAACAGCTGGGTGGGTCGGGAGCCTTGTGAGACCTTGCTTATTTTAACATGGGCATTTCTGGTGAACCTCCCTAGGCAGGGTGGGGCTGGATGCCTGGGCTAGCAACAGCTGAGACTTCAGGAGTCCTGAGTTGGGGAGGGCTGGAGACTGGGCAGTCAGTTGATGACTCAGATGCTCCCCCAACCCCCCAACACACAGGCCAGACTGCTACACCTGCCTTATTAGGCTGCCTGTGGGGGAATGAGCACCCTTCCTCCAAACAGGGAAAACAGAAAAACGGCTGCTGTGCTGTGCTGTGCTGTGCTGTGCTGTGCTGTGCTATGCTATGCTATGCTATGCTATGCTGCCCTGCACTGCACTGTGCTGCCCTGCACTGTACTCAGGGAGGCAACTCTCTTCCTTTCTCCCTGGAAGGGGAACTTGGCACCATGGGAACTCAAGATGTATTTGGAGATGTTTCTGCCCTTTCAGAGATCCTAGCTCTCTCATCAGGAGTCTGAGGTGTATCCTCCCTCTTGTGTAGAACTTAGTAGAGGCTTGGGAGAACATGCTTGATGGCTGAGAGGAGATGAGGTCTGGAACAGATAGTATTCTCCCTTTCTTCCCAAGTGTTCCAGGGCAGCCAAGGGCTCTGGTCACCTCATGATTGGCTGTTTTTCCTCCCGCCCACCCATCCCCTCAACCTTCCCACAGGCAGAATGGTCTGGGTTGGGGTCCAGGCAATGTGGGCATGGGTAGAACCTGGTTTCCTTTGAGGAAAGCCATTAGGAATAGCAGTTTTCAGGTCTGGGTGTTAGTGGGGGAATGTTTTACACTAGCTGTTCCTCCTTTGATCTGGTGCCTTCAGAGAAAGAGGATGACCACCAGCTCATATGGAAACTTCAGCCTGTTGTAGGCAGCTGGTGTGGGCATCCTCACATGGGTGATCTGGGCATCAGAGACAGGAGGAGTGCTGGCCCATGAGGGACTCTTTCCTGTCCCTGGGCCCTCTGCAAGGTTAATGCTGTAAGGCTATGCCAAAGCTCCTACTTTGCACTGGTATTGCAGGAGAGGCTGGGTACCCTGCGGAGCCCAGATAGGGTGGCTAGGAAGCAGATCTAGCTTAGATCTAACCTAGCAGATTAGGAAGAAGTCTCTGTCCTAATGTTGTCACCATAGTCTACATCAGGGTCCAGCTCCAGAGCTGCTCAGCCACCTGCCTTTCAGTGATCATGGCCTCATGAGCACTGAGGAAATGGCCTCAGGCACTAGAGTATGGCAGGTTGGTCCCTGTACAGCAAGGCCCATGGACTATGGGTAGGAGCTACCCTGGCAACCATCTCTCTTGCCCATTTCTGGAGCCCCCTGCTTCTCCTGAACTGAGCCCTGCTAAGGGCAGATGTGTCCCTGACAAAGGCAATTTGTCTAGTGCTTAGGAGAGTTGGTTCAGAGGCTTGCTTAGCTATTGGCAGGGAGTGAGACTACCCAGGACTCCCAGAGCTGGGTGAGTGTGAAGGCAAGGGCTGGCTATGCCAGTAGCCAACTCCAGGCACCTCATCTCAGGCACACTGGTGTATTACTGCTCTGCCCATGTAACTCTAAGAACAGGAACCTGTGGATAGTGTGGCTGGATGGCAGACAGACGGATAGGGGCAGCCTAAGCAGAATACCAACACCTGGCACACACACTGTCTGGGCTGTGAATAAATGGGGAAGCACTTCAGACAATACCCCAGGACCTTAAGACGGGGCATGTGGTAGGCCTAGAGGGTCTATAGGCAAGTCCAGGAACAGTGCCTGTGTGTTAGGTAACCTGTGTGCATCCCCTGCTAAGCCTGATGTAGTGACAGAAACCTCAACCTCAACCTCAACCTCAACCTCATCATGAGGTTGAGGTTTCAGGGCCTGAGGATGGGGGTCTGGTTAAAGTTGCTCTGCCTGACTGGAGGCAAAGGGGAAGCCAGTTGCTAGGCAGCCCTGGTGGGAGACTTTCTCTGGACCAGATGTGTTTAGTGCGGTCAAAGGAAGCCAGGCCCATGATCTGGCCTGTTTCTAAGCCTGGCTGTAGGTCCTGGCCATGGCGCCTTTGCTCCTGGGCTGGCCAGGCAGGGGACAATGGGCCTGGCTTTATGCAAGGAAGCTTGGACTGCCTGGCAGTGTTGCCGTGGAGACTGGGGGATGGGCTGCATCTGCTGAAGGACCAAGAGATGGAGGACTCTTCAGAGACGCAGTGGTCTTTCCCAGGGGCTGAGGAGTACTGTGGGCACTGAAACAGGGATATGGCCCAGCTGGTGCCTCGTGGGTTACAGTGCTCCCCTGTTTCTTCATGGCTTCCCAGTTTATTCACAGCCTAGACAGTGTATATGGCAGGTGTTGATGCTCTGCCAAGCTGCCCCTATCCTTCTGTCTGCCATCCAGCCACCCCACCCACAGGTTCCTGTCCTTAGGTGAACAGAGCGGTTATACACCAGTGTGCCTGAGATGAGGTGTCTGGAGTTGGCTACTGGCATAGCCTGTCCTTGCCTTCACACTCACCCAGCACTGGGAGTCCTGGGCATCAACCCTAAGCCAATAGCCGATACCCAGGCTGCTTCCCCATTTCATGCACTGAGATGGGTAGTCCATCTTAGCCCTCTACAGTGAGTGCTGAGGGTTCCTATTCTCAGGTGCAGGTAGTGGGGGACTGGCTATAGGGCAGAGCATATCTGTGAAGTGCAGATCACCTGTGTTCTCTGGGCATGGAATTGCTGTTTTTGTCCTCTGGTTGCAGTGGCAGCTCCTCCAACAGGACACTGAGGCACAAAGAGTTCACGCTGCCAAACTCTGCCTGTTGTGGGTGTGAGTGCTCCAGACACTCCTGTCTGGGGCAGTGAGGCATGCAGCTTGCTCACTGAATTCTTCCTCTCCCCAGGCATCTACATTCTCATTGCTGTGGGAGCTGTGATGATGTTTGTGGGCTTCCTGGGGTGCTATGGGGCCATCCAAGAGTCCCAGTGCCTGCTGGGGACGGTAAGTAGGAAGGGTTTCAGGGCAGGGGAGTAGTCTTCCCCAAGGTTTTGCTTTTTCTGTTTGCTTGATTTCCATTAAGTCTGACTCTGAAGACTCATGTTGACAGAGGGAGTTTCTCTTTAGAAATGCATAAACCAGTGGGGTGCCTCACCCCTAAAGCCAGCCTTAGTGTTCCTGGCCACAGTGGCTACTGATGGAGCAGAGTCTCAGATATGTCTTCTAGAGCCTGGCCAACCAGTGTGGAAAACTGAAGCACACTTCATATTTTAAACTTCCCATGGATGGAGGATAAAGGGGGTGAGGAAACTAAGGTCAGGGTTGGGGGCATATTGCTGCATGTGCCTCCCTGGAGACTGTGATCACTTGGATTTGTCTACTGCATCTCCTGTGCAAGCAGCATCCTGCAAAGCAGGGAGCAGGGTAGGGCCCTGAGAACAATAGATTATTGCATGCTGCATGCGCTCAAGGATGATCTGTAGTCCGTAAGGCTAAGATTTCTTTATTCAGATAAACACCAGCCCCCACACAAGCCAGAGCATGCCAGGGGCAGCAAGGCAGCCTGGCCAGAGAGCAGGGGCTATCCACGTGTGCGCAGTCCCTTAAGAATTCTTCCCACATCACCTTAGACCTCCCCTGACCACGCCCTCACGGGCGTGTCCCGGCACACCTGTCGGGGCTGGGGGGGGGGGGGGCGCGCTACAGTGTCTCCCTACAAAGAACTTGAACATCTCGGTGCCAAGCTGCATCAGACCCCATCTTTCATGGTTCTGTGTGGCTCATTCTTAATCAGGACATGGTTGATGGATGTGGTCAACTCCCTTGGCACATAGTTGTTGGTCATGTGGGCACCTATAGAGGGCTGGGCTTGGGCTTGCTGGTCAAGGCTCTGTTCTCGTCTTTCTTCTAGTTCTTCACCTGCCTTGTGATCCTGTTTGCCTGTGAGGTGGCTGCTGGCATCTGGGGCTTCGTAAACAAAGACCAGGTGAGCCTAGGTTCACTGGGGAGGGAGATAGGCCCCTTGCCTGGGCAACAGGAGTGAACCGCTCTGAGCCCATGGGTTACAGGGTGCCTTTTGGGTTTCTGGTGCCTGCTGGTAGAAGGGTCTTGGGAGCTGAACAGAAGAGATGGTGTCAGGTTGAGCACAGCAGGGGAAGCTGAGTGCTCTTGATGGTAGTCCCTATGCTGCAAGTGACTATGATTCTCCCCCAGATCGCCAAGGATGTGAAGCAGTTCTATGATCAAGCCCTTCAACAGGCTGTGGTGGATGACGATGCCAATAATGCCAAGGCTGTGGTGAAGACCTTCCATGAGACGGTACAGCTAGGCTGGAGCAGGGAGGGCAGGTTGTGGGAGTCCTAGTGTGTGTGATCTTTGGGGGATGAGTCCTGCCTATTTCCAGACATCAGCAACATGACAGGTCCTGGCTAAAGGTCTGTGTGATTTGTAGATCCCCAGGCAGGAACCTAATGGGCCTCATTTGCCCAGGGGTTTGGAGGAACAGGGCTCTTGAGCAGTGTGACAAACAGGGTAGAAGGCCAGCTCCCAGGTATATGGGGGTGATGGTGTGCTGACCTTGCCCTTGTCTCCTGAGGCTCCTAAGGTGACAGTGATGCTTTTGGTCTCTGCAGCTCAACTGCTGTGGCTCCAACGCACTGACCGCACTGACCACCTCTGTGCTGAAGAACAGCCTGTGTCCCTCAGGCACCAACATATTCAACTCCTTGATGAAGGTGACATGGAGTGGGGGTGGACATCATATCCTGGGTGGTAGGTAGAGTAAACATGGCCCACCAGGAAGATCAGCAGGACCTCAGAAAGGCTCACAGAACATCTCAGGTAGTGGGGTGCTGGGTCCTGACAGCCTGCGTTAGCCTCTGCAATATCCTGGGAAACTGCTGTCCAGTGGTCCCTTACACATACTGGAAGCCCTAGGGTACTAGTGAGGTCAGAAACACTATCCTGTGATAAAGAAAGAGAGCAGGTCCATGTGTTTTAAGTTTATTTTTTGGATGGAAGATAAACTGCAGGACAAGCCCCACCACTGAGTAGGGTAGTGGCTGTGACTTAGCCACTGACTGTTACCACCCTCTGGCCATCCCTGCAGGAGGATTGCCATCAGAAAATCGATGAGCTCTTTTCTGGGAAGCTGTACCTCATTGGTATTGCGGCCATCGTGGTAGCTGTCATCATGGTAAGCACAGGGCCTCTTTGGTGGGTGGGTACCACCCCTCCCAAGGTCCTAGGTGCTGACAATGCCCCTCCCTCCCGCAGATCTTCGAGATGATTCTGAGCATGGTGCTGTGCTGTGGCATCCGGAACAGCTCCGTGTACTGAGGTCCTGCACTTTGTACTACAGGGACCCTGCAGTGCCATGCCCCTGAGTGACCAGAGGCCACCTCGGGGGCCATGGCCTGTGTATATATTTCTGTATTACTCTGCTACACTTAGCCTTTTTACTTTGAGGGTTTTTTTGTTGTTGTTGTTTTGAACTTGCCCGGTATCTTTTGGGGGCTGACATCACACATAGGTGGCAGTGGTGAGTGTGGGGATATAGGGGTGGAGCTGGCCCTGGCTTGCAGGGCCCTGTACTTCTGGAACCCCTGCCTGCTGAGCCAAACCTCCTCCACAGCTGCTTGCCCAGAGGCTATGTAGCTGAGCTAGAGAGCCATGGTCACTCACCCTGCCCACTGTGGGTCACATCGATCACATCTTTTTAATCCTTGTCCCTTTCCTGTCCCCATTTCAAGAGCTGGGTTTGTAAGCACTCTTATGCCTTCAATGCACCTGTTCTTTCTAACGTGTCACCTTCAACTGTAATTACATCTGAAACAGTCATTTAATAAAGGAGGAGAAAATCAGGCATGCTAACCGGACTGTCAGACCTCTTCCTGTTCCAGTGGTGTCAGAGACGGGTACCGCTCTGGACTTTGCCAGGCACAGGGTGAGCAGGTCCAAGAGAGGCTGTGGAATAAAATGGGTGGGAAGGATAGGGACCCTGGGAGCACTCCATCTGAGTACTCCCTCGTTTCTACCTCCCTGTACTGGGAGTTCAGGCTGACCTTATTCCAGCCTTGACCTCATTTCCACTCATCTGTTGGACATGCCAAGTCACACTGAGACGGGTAGGAGAGGTCACGCAGCAGGAAAATTCGACACAGAATGCTGGGGATAAGCTACAAAAAACTCCCACTTCATCCCACTTTTGAAAGACAATACAGTAAAAGTTAGACTACTGCCCCATCCCAAGTATCTAGGTGCTTAGAAATGTTCTAAAGAGCTGGGTGGCTCTGGCCTGTCTCAAGGGATAATAGTCAAGATGGCAGCCCACTCAGCTCAGCCCTATGAACTGAGGATTAGGCTAAGCAACCTCTTGGGACACCAGCAACTATCACCACTACTGCCTTTCCCTTTGACTCCTGTCTGCACCCCTCCCCCAGGCTACTGGCATATTTAATTGGCCTCTAGAGGAGAGAAAGCGTGGCTAA
Source organism: Cricetulus griseus (assembly GCF_003668045.3). Classification (NCBI taxonomy): domain Eukaryota; kingdom Metazoa; phylum Chordata; class Mammalia; order Rodentia; family Cricetidae; genus Cricetulus; species Cricetulus griseus. Next base: position 58,319,454 of record NC_048596.1, on the reverse strand, counting down.
GATTTAGGTCTCAGCTCCTAGCAACCTCCCTGTAAGCTGATTTGTCAGTGAACCCCAAGTTTGTCCTAGGGCGTCCTAATCTCTACTATCGTCCGTCCGCCGCCCCCCTCCCGCCCCTTGCAACCTGTTCCCTGCTTGGGTTGGCTGCTGGTCTGAAGGACTTTATACTCTTATGTTGTGGGCCCCTGGCCAAGGCTGTTGAGAAAACTGCAGCATGGCTATCAGGGCTTCAAGAACATAGGGAAGGAAGTGAGCGTGCAGCAGCCCAGTGGATTCTCAGACTCTGGTTCCCAGAGATGAAAGAGGACAGCCCCGGGCCTAGAGGGGAGTTGTGTGTGGCCTTAAATAGTGGGGTCGGTGTCCAAGCACGGCTAGGCAGAGCCTAGAGGAGAGGCCTCGAATCTCTGCAGCCCCAAACAACTTATCCAACATCCAGAGCCCACCACGTCTCTAGATGCCAAGAGCCAACTAGGACTTAAGTCCCCGCCCCCTTTAGGAAGCCAACCGAGTACAAGATCAGATCAGCACCACTTCTGACCAGGAAACTTGTTGACGCCCGCACTGCGTGGTGACGCACTTCCTTCCAGTGACGAACCCTGCTCAGACGGCTTCCGACAGGCGGCGCTGGAGGCCTCAACCCTTTGCGATTAGCAGTTGGCCCTATGTACAATGGGAATCGAGGCTCTTGGCTCCGCCTCTTCCTCTTTCGTCATTTCCGGGTAGATTTCCGTGTCCGCTCCAGTCTTACGGGATGACGTATACGTAAAGGTTACACCTCCCGGCAGGCATTACGCATTGGCCCATTGCCTTCTGGGAGTTGTAGTTCCTTGGCCGCTAAAGTTGCAGCATTCAGACAGCCGGAGACTCGGTTTCCCAGAAAGCCGAGCGAGAGTAGGCGGGGGCCACGGCCCGTACCTCGAGAAACCGGCGGGACGCTACGGTAAAGGCAGCTGGCTGTTGTAGCGTGAAGGGACGGTGGAGCGGTGAGCGCTGGCCTCCTTAGGACCGTGCGACCAGGCCAGTCCCCTGCCAGCTCTCCCTCCGGAGCCGGGTGGTGCCTCCGGTGGCGGTGTGTACCCGGAGAGGCTGCGCTCTGTGAGAGCCGGTGATGAGACGAGCTGATGGTCGAGAGCCTCTGTCTCCAGCGTCTCCTAGCGCGCACCCTTTATATGTCCGCACTGTTCTGATCTCATGGTTTGACTCTCTGCTTAACCCTATCTAGACTGCAGCTCCACATCAGTGCGTGCGAGGACACACTATTCGCCACCCAGCTTCGCGAGGCCTCCGCCCGCCTGCGTGACCAGCCAGCGCCCGATTGCGAGCAGAGGCGCCTGGCACATAGTGGAGGTGAAAGTGGGGGAGCCTGGGAGAACGGGGGTGGGGGGGAGCTGCCCAAGTACACCCCTCACAGCAGAACCTGGGCTGCTTCGCTACAGGTCGGGTTCCATGGCGGAGGCGGAGACTGGCTTGGAGGCCGAGGAACCCACCGAAGATGACACCCTGCCTTCTGACACCGTCTCCCTCAGCGACTCGGACTCGGACCTCAGCTTACCTAGTGGTGCTGAGGTGCAAGTGTTGTCCCCGGAGAGGATTTCTGGGGAAGCCCAAGAAGACTCCGGCCCTGATGAGCCTCCCTCGCCCCCCACGGGCGTCCCCACCACCGCAGTTCAGCCGTTCCACCTCCGCGGCATGAGCTCCACCTTCTCCCAGCGCAGTCACAGCATCTTTGATTGTCTGGAGAGTGCAGTCCGGCAGGCACCGCCCTCTGCGCCCCAAACCAGTGTGACTGAAAATGGCAACTTCAAGCGACCTGTGGCTCCCCCAAGTCAGACTCCAGCAGGGAACCTGAGCAGGGTGCATGGGAGTACGGGCCCAACCAGGGTACCTCCTGTGCCCGATTATGTGTCACATCCTGAGCGTTGGACCAAGTACAGCCTGGAAGATGCGACTGAAGTCAGTGAGCAGAGCAATCGTGCTGCTGCCCTGGCCTTTCTGGGTTCTCGCAGCCTGGCATCCCCCACAGACTATGTACCTTCCTTCAACCAGGACCCCTCTAGCTGTGGGGAGGGGAGAGTGGTCTTTACCAAACCAATTCGAGGCAGTGAGACTAGGGCTGAAAGGAAGAGGGTCCTAAAGAAGGGGGATGTGTCAAATGCTGTGAGTGAGGCATCTGTGGAGCTGGCCCATCTGGCAGGGCCTGAGCTTGAGGAGTGGAGTGGCCACCAGGGACTGCAAGAGGCAGTGATACCTTCAGGAGCTGACCATCCTGGGTCCTCATCAGATCCCACAGGGATGGAGGCTGTTGGTTTCCATGGCAGCAAGAAGCGGAGCAGAGAACACTTCCGGAACAGGGACAGTAACCCGGAGGGGCCAGGGTCTGAGAGGGGACCCTCAGTTTGACTGCAGTGCTATCTCTCCACCTCCTCACCTGCCCAGTCCAGGTGGGAAGCTGTGGGCTATTTGTAGAAGGGGTGTCTGGGAAGCAACTCTGACTAGGACTGTGGGAATTGTGGGACCTTATGCCCCCGTTTCTTGGGGTGAAAAATAAAGGTTTGGGATATTTCTTAAATTTTGTGGATTTTTCTGCTCCCTATTCAAGATGTGTCCAAACAGTCCTTGGCAACTAACTTCAGGACTCCATCCTACACCTGGCTTATCTTGCTCTCCCCACTCCAGTGGGGACTGCTGTAAAGATTTGCCATGATCCCTTGCATTTGCTACCAGTGAACCTACCCAGAGGGACTGGGTTCATAACCATGTCCAGCCTTGTACCCCTGATGGTAATGGACGAACATAATCTGTCCCCCAGAAACCAGCACAGCCTCCACACTAGGCCTGTGCAGACCAGTTTTAGGAAGAGGGTAGTTTGAGCCAGCGAAGGAGTTTGGGCAGGTGTCCACCCAAACTAAAGATAGAGCTGGTGTCCTGGGTGTATGTCTCCAGGATTTGTGACCTCTGTGTAGGACACTGCTGATGCTAATAGGCTGATGCTAGGTCATTTAGCTGAAGCTTAGCCCAGGAGGAAGAGAAGGATGCAGGGAAGACACATGAGTGAGTACTTCATGCCGTGGCCAGGGTCCTGAACCAAGTTAGCTAGCCTGGTACACTAAGTACTAGGTCTGCCCTAGTCTCTGTAGTCCCTATTCCAGGGCTTGAGTATCCTCGAAAAAGGAAGGATCAGCCTGAATGGTCATATGATTTGAGGATCAGTGGAAGCAACAGAGATGCCATTCAATAGGTCAGGTAACTCCATGTTCCCTGGGTGTTTGAAAAGCATGTTGAGCCATCCCTGTGGTCCAGTGTAGCTGAGTTGAGGTGGTCTACAGGCTTTGTAGCAACCTGCTACAAAGGGTACCCTTGAACAGTATCTGGCGTTAATGCCACAGTGGTTACACAGATAAGCTGTGGGGGCAGAGCGGTGGGAGGCGATGATTACCAGTCCTCTAGAAGCTGGTCAGATAATGAAGAGTTTGTCTTGAGGGCAGAAAGAAATCACTAGTGTTTAAGAGGTCAGTTTCTTAGGAACTAACAGTAAGACAGGGTCTAGACCCGAGTAGCTCTGCCTCGGCAGATTTGTCCTTCACTAGTTCCTGGTGTCCAGTCCAAGCCGATGAAAGCACTAAGGACTGAAAGAACTTCCCCTACTGGAAAAGACACCGCTGGAGCTCCCAGATAGGTGCCAAGAAACAGTTTCATTTTCACAGGAAGGGATGTTCAAGAAGGGGTCTGTGGCAACGCCCTAGAAGACCATTTCTGGAGGTCGCTGGGAGTAGGGGAAGGTTGATGTGTCGCAAAAGCCCAAGATGGCAAGGCCTGGGGCTCTAGGACAGGTGGCCCCTCCATGTCAGGTGTCTGAGGGTGGCAAGCCAGCCTCTGGGTATTCCCTGTCTCTAGTAGATGTTGGCTGACTCCTGCGACCACAGTTCTGAGAGCCTGGGAGCAAGGAAGGGAGAAAGGACCCTCAGCTGTGGAGCCCCAGCTGGGACAGGACAGGACATGGAAAGTGATAAGGCTTCTGTCCAGCAGGACCAGTGGTAGGCAGAGCCTTGGGACATTACGGCTCTGATCCTAGGCACCTGTATGCCTCAGGCACGGTGGCCTGCCAAGGACAGCAAGGACTTCCAGCACAGGTGGGGAAGGCAGGAACTGATGCACAGCCTACAGCTTTGCTCTTGTCTAATCCAGTGGCCTAAGGAAGGAGCCCATGCCCACCTCATTCCCATGGCCTGAACAGTACTTACTTGAGTAGTTGCCACCTGGAGCCACTGTGTCAGCCATGGAGGAGAGGAGGAGCATACAATAGTTGGCCTGGAAGGAGACAAGGGAGATGCTGGACTTTGGCACAGAGTCCCTCCCATGTGACTCCCCTCCTGCCAGGTCTAATGCTGCCCCAGGACTCCTCACTGTGGACCAGGCTCCCCCATGGTGCATGATAAGGAATGGTGACAGGATGTGCTAGTAAATCTAGGTTTTGTTGGACCAGTTCTAGAAGAAAAATGTGTCTCTAGTGACAGGCATCCCCTGCCCACACCCATCAGGAATCTAGTACAGGGCTGTGGTAGTTCCCATAGAAGCAGAAGGATGGCCCCACCTCAAGAAGAATAGACAGTGAGTGGGTTGTTGGCTTGCCTGTGATTCCAGACACTTGATCCTCTTTTCTTGCTCTCTCAGCCCCATGATGTATTTGGCAATCAAATCCACTCTGTGGAAAGTAGGGCCAGCCATAGATGTGATTCCTCCATGGCATTCCACAAGGGGGAGCCTGTCTGCCCTAAATGCTTTCTCAGGGTCTCAGAATTCTGTTGCCTCTTCTTGTCCTACTCTCCTCCCAGTCTTGATCTGGGGCCTGTCTACAGATACAGAACACTTCTGTACCACCCCCACTCCCAGAGACTGAGGTCCTGTCCCTGCTTGGAATAGACCACTAGCAAGAGAAGAAACAGCAGGTCATCCCCACAAGTGTTCAGGAACAGCCCCTCCACCTCCCGGCATCAACTGGGGGTGGATCTTCAGACTTGAGAGAGGATGAAGGGAGAGTCCCATTGCAGAAAGATGCCTAATGCTTATGCTCCCAAAGATGGCTTATGCTCCCAATGCCCCCCCCCAGTCCTCCCCCTAGAGCAAGAGTCTGGAGTGCTGGATCTTGTGACCCAGCCTTGTTTCCTAGCTTAGAGGTCCTATTACTGGCACTGAAGAGTCTCACCCAGCCTTAAGGCAGTTCAGAAAACCCCACCCATTACTGAAAAGGCTAGATGTTTCCCCACCTCCACATGCTTGCACTTGGGAGCCCCTCCCAGACTTATTGCCCCTCATAACACCCAGCTGACTAAGGTCAACTCAGTCCCACTGCATCTGAGTCCACCTGCCTCTAGACAGGGCCCTTTCTACATCTCTGAGCAGCCCATGGATAGAAATGATGGCACCTGCTAGCCTGAGACTCATATTCATATGCCCCGCCATCTGGGGTCCCATGGGCTTCCCCACCTCTGTGCTGTTTTCCTCAGCACCTCCCCCTCGCTGTCCCTCCTCCGTTTCTCCATGGCACTCAGGAAGTTCTCCTTCTGAACTGCTTCCCAGGTAATGATCTTCTGGTCCAAGGGGTCAGGCAAGTCTCTCTCTAGCAAGGTAGGAGACAGCAGCAAACCTTGGAGAGTTATGTGGGCCCCTAGGGAAGAGCCCAGGCCCAGGCTGTGGCAAGGGACTAGGGAAGATGCCACCATGCAGAGCACAAGGCAGATGGCAAAAATAAACCCCATGGAGGGATTTGGGGCTGCAAGGAGACAGGATGGTCCTGTGGCTGTCTAGTATGGGTCTGGGGTTTTGGTTAGCCTTGACAGGGCCTAGATGAGAAACCCAGTCCCTTCTGTGAGTCTTCTCTGGAAGCAGGACCCCGAGGAACAGTGGCATCCAGCCTGTGGCCTCACCCAGGTGTTGACGCTTGTGCTGGACTTCCTTCCTGAAGACCCTCTTGAGCACCAGACTCAGGTGGCTGAGCAGGATGAAGGGTGGGGCCAGGGCTGGTCGCCCATGGTATTCAACAATGAGGTGGTAGCGCTGAAACTTCCAGAACACGTCAGCATTGCCCTGGACCACTTGGAATGTGTAACTGCAGGACACATGGCCAAGCCCTTGCCTTATAAGCTGCTTTCCCTGCACATAGAAGCACCCTACCTCAACCTGGCACCACCTCCCACCCCATATGCCACCCCATCCTGTATCCCCCTTCCTACCCTTCATCTCAACCCTTCACCTCCCACTCCATATATGCCATCCTCCATTGCATCCAGAGGGCAGCTGGCCTGTCCTGGGAGCCCAATTCAGAGATGGAGGCTAACATAGTTAGCTTTAACTATTAACTTGACAGTCTAAGAGTCAACTGAGAAGAGAACCACAATTGAGGGACTGTCAAGATCATATTGTCCCATGGGCATGTCTATGGGGGAATATATTGACCATTAATTGATGTAGGAGGGCCCAACCCATTGTGGGTTCTCTGTGCACGAGGGCTTGGGCTGTACAAGGAATCTAGTTAAACATGAACCTGAGTGAGCTAGCCTAAAACATTCCTCTGTGGTTCCTTCCCGCTTTGAGATCCTGCCCCAACTTCCCTCAGTGATGGGACTGTGATTTGGGAGTGTAAGATGAAATAAACCATGTCTTCCCCTAAGTTGCTTTCAGGCAGTTTTATCGAAGCAATGGAAAGGAGATTAAGACAAGGGCCTAGCACCCCTCGGTCACAGACTCCAGGTGTACTGCAGTGGGGCATACTCACTGCAGGTTTTTAAACAGCCCCGAGCCCGAGGCCCTGTATATTTACTCTCCTTCCTGGCAGGATAGAGAGCAGTCACTGAGCTGAGGTGGGCTCATAGTGTGCCCAGATCTGGGGTGTTAGCTCTCTACTGCAGGGTCAGCTGACTGGACACAGCAGCAAAAGGGACTAGGTTTTTTCCTACTAAGGACACAGGTCCTATATCTGCCAGCATCTGAAACCAGCTCCACTGAGAAAAGGGAGCAAGGATGTAGTAAGGGCAGGTGGCCAGGAGGGTACCTGAACATGGCAATCAGCAGGTTCATAAGTAGCACATTAGTGACCAGCAGGAAGGTGACCAGCAGGAGAATGACCACCCAATTGGCATAGAGATTGGGGCAGGAAGCTGAATTTTCCAGAAGCAGAGGGTGAAGCGAACAGTTCACACGGGCCTCTGCAAGGCAAGCAGACATTTTCAGACTGGGAGTGTGGTTCCAAGCTGAGGCCACCAGTGTGCAAGTCTGGCTAGGCAACCAGGGGCCTGGTTCACATTGGGCTGGCCACGTGAACCACAAAGCACCAGAAGTCCCATTGTGGAAGCCAGCTCTAGTTACACCAAACTAACAGGTGGACTGCTTATCATCTGAGCGCTCTGCTGGGATTCCAGGAAAGGTCCCAGTCTATGAAGGCAAGCCAAGTCCTTGCGAGGAACAAAAGTTAGGATAGTAGAGTCATGGAACCCATTTCTGTCTATCATTGCATGAAGTAATTCCTCCACCTACCCCAGAGAGGCTTAACACCCAAGCCTTTCCCACTCAGCACTCCCTGTTGGGAGCCTACCAGCCCATCAGCCCATCTTCCTAGCTTAGCACAAACCATCAACTGATGGTTGGGGCAGCACAGGCTGAGGTTGCCATCTCTACTCCTGGTTCCATCCCCTGTCTTCTCCAGGCTGTGTGCTGATGCATGACTGCTATATTAGTAGTTGTGAGCATTTGTGCATGTGTGCATGTCCTATTCCTGTTCTTCCAGATCTCCTTACAAGTGATACTCCAGGGAGGCTGCCTGGGGGTGCAATTCTGGTATGTTGGACTTTCAAGGTCTACCTATATGTACTGGTATTTCTCTGACCCTCTCCCTTTCTAGGAGAAATCTCTGTCATGTTGGCCCAGGGAGTTATTATGACTGGTCAATCCCTGGGTGAGTAAATGAGTGTTGTATTGTATGGAGGGGTGCATGCAGCCATCTGAGAGGGCCAGATCTCATCTTGTCCCCTCCAAGGCTTCCTTAGCATCCCCCCCACCAGCCTATGAATCTGTTCCTGATGCTCTTCCCCCACTCTCTTTCCTCCCCAAGGTGCTCCAGAGGGGTGGGCAAGCACTCCTTTGTGAAGCTGCACTTACCTGAGGTCTGAGAAGGCCCACATTGCCTGGTTGGACACAAATATGGCCCTGGAGCCCAGAGAGTGGTGGAAGAAGGAGCAAGTGTGATGTGGAGGGGCGGGAGAAGGGAAGGGAAGGACTTCCCCCATTTCCATACCCCACAAACTGGGCCAGAATTACCAAGGCCTTGGTCTCCCTTTGAGCGCAGGAATGTTAGAGGATACCAGTCTATTCTCAGCACAGTAGACACAGTGTGTGGGGAAGGGTACCTAAAGAAACTAGTGAGGGGACTGGCAAGATGGCTTAATGACTCCCTATGCCAGCCACATCCATAGCGGCTCTGCTGTCCCTGCAGTGCCCCCCATGCCTAGACTAAGGACCTTCCATCCCACTGCTCTTCTAGGCTGCCCGTTGACCTGAGCCTGTTCCCCAATGCCTGTAGAAGAGAGACCAGTGTTATAGCTACTAGGGAACTGAGACCCCAGAGCTGCCCTGGCTGGGCACTCAACTTCCTCTTCCAGCCCCCAGGGACTGGGGCCATGAGGCCATATGGTGAGGGGGAGGGGAGAGGCAGGCAATATCTGCTTAAGAAAAGTGGTGGCTCAGGTTGAGCAAACACCAAAGGCACTGGGGTAGGGAGCATAAAACAGCCCAGGGTATGCTTGGGAACACCCCAATTAGAAGTTAATATCCAGCCCTTCTGTCCCTGGAGGCCTGGGCTTGCTCCAGCCTCATTGTCATCTATTAAAAAATATTTATCAAGCACCATGACTGCTGGCCTGGCCTCATTAGTTTCCTCCCCCAGAATGGCTGGGGTCAGGTCTCTACTGACTATCCACACTTCATGGCCCCATGGTTGGATAACCTTAAGTCCCTTGACACTAGCATGAACACTGACTCTTATGCCTCAGTCCGCACCCCATCTCTAAGCCTGTGCTTGCCCAGTAGTGCCACGTGGAGCTGCTGTCTTGAGCCCCCACTCTCTAGGCCCTTTGTTTGTCTAATGTACTGGATCCCTCTGTTTTCCCAGTCTTAGCCACCCTAGGTCCACCCCATTATGGCTCCAGGGTTATCCTTCTACCACCACCCACAGGACCCCTGCTGTAGGTACCTAGCGGCACACACTTAGCCTGAAGTTCCTAGGATCTCCATCAGCCCTAACTAGGTATGAGGCCTAGCCTGAAGGAACGCCCATGATTACAGACAAGCCACACACCAGTGACACCAACAGGCAACACACACAAGTTGGATGGATCCCCTGTGAAAGCGAGGTTCAGTTGGAAATGGATGGATCACAGAAAGACTGCTGCCAGGTGACACAATGTGGAATGGCCAGGGTGGCCTGGGTTCATCATGCTGTGCTCTTAATGTCTGTCCATCCTCTGCTCCTCACAAGACCCCTGCCTCCAAGGCCCAGCCCAGCCCTCGGCCTCCTCAGACAGAAAGCCAGCTCTGGTTATTTGGGATCTCCATGGGCTACTTCTCCGTCAGGGAAAAGGTGGGGGCTCCATGGCTGACTGTGTCTTGCCCTGCTTCTGGATCCCAGCCTGGAAGATATGCAAGGCCTGTGACCTAGACTTAGGATGTAATTGTCTCAGGAATGTCCAGCGAGGACCCTGGTGACACAGAAGTCCCAAGTGGAGGACCACCTATCCTGGAGCCTACTAGCCCATCAGCCCACCTTCCTAGCTTAGCACAAACCATCAATCTCGTCCAGAGGGATTTGTCCAAAGATCTGTAGGTAAGGCCGGTAGAGTACACGGCGGAAAATCCACTCCAGACGGCCATCGTGGGGGTGCAGCAGGGCCTGAGTGGTCACACCATAGGCCACAAGCCATACGCTCAGGAAAAAGAGGAAGAAGAAGACATCCTTCATCTGCAGGGAGGAGGGTCACAATCATGGATGGACTGGGTGGGCACTCACCTCCAGGAGTCAGAGGGACTCACTTTCCTCCATATGGGAGTCCAGAGAGCTTACCCTCACCTAGGAATGTAGTTTCTAGGTTCTCACCTTAACCAAGGGTTAGAGTCCCAGGGGGATCATCCCCTCTCAGGCTTAGGGTGTCAGGGTTCTCACCACCACTTTGGTTGGGGTTTCAGGACTTAGCCCCATCCAGGGATGGAGGTCCCAGGATTATCACCACTAACCAGGGTTGGGAAACTCGGGGTTCATCACCACCCAAGGTCAAGGTCTGAGGGGGATAACCCCTAACCCAAGTTAGGGTTCAGGGGGCTCACCTCCACCCAGGGCTAGGGTCCCATCTACCTAAGGCCAGGGTTACAGGGATCACCCCTTTAGGTGGACATAGTGGTGGCTCACTCTCATCCAGAGTTAAAGCCCAGGGTCCTTACCATCTGAATCAGTGTTCCTTTGGGCTCCTCAGCTATTCGGGGCTGGGATCCCAGGGGACTCACCCTCAATAGTTTTAGGGTCCTGATGACTCACCATCCACTGGGCCAAGGTTCCCCATCTATCCAAGGCTTGGGTCCCAGTGCCTCACCGCCCCCCATCAAGGGTCAGGGTGCCGAGGACCCACCATCCGCTCTACAATGATGATCTTAGGACCCAGCTGCTTGTGAATGGCAAAGATGTGGATGAGTCGAAGTGTGAACACCATGAAGTCAATGGCTAGAATGGTGCGGCCAGCCTCAAACACTGAAGGCAGCATCCTGGAGAGAGAAAAAGGCTGGGTAGGGCTGCTGGTGCCCATGGAGGGCAAGAGGTTCTCCCCAAGACATGAGTACTCTGGCTAAACGGCTGAAAGGCAGGTTTTAGGACCGCACTAGGATTTCAGAGAGCTGAGCAGGCCCCGCCCTAGAGCCTGCCCACCAGCCCATCTGAGGCTACAGACCTACAGGTGACACCAACAATGAACAGGAAGATGGCCACCATGTCACATTTGTTCCAGTTGTCTTCCACATAGAGAGTAAATTTCTTCACCAGGTGTGTGTCCTCATCTGTAAAGAAGCCCTGGCAGAGGAGGAAGTCTGGTTACAGCAGCCAGGTACACCTTGCTGAGACCAGGGTAGAAAGAATCTGCATGGATCAGGGCTCAGTTTGCCAAGTTGATTGGAAACAACTGGTTACTAGGATCCAGTGTATGGCAAGGACTGGGAGTATCAGCTGAAGAGATGTCAGGGCTAAGTCTCGGGACAAAAAGTGAGGTCAAGCTGAACTTGGAGTCAGGATTGTCTGTGACTAAAACTCAGGGTCAGTTTACCTTGAGTGTCTGGACTTAGCCAGTGACTCATGTCAGGGTTCAAACTCTGACTAAGGAATCATGATCATGATCAATCTGGAACAGGGCTCAGGGCTCAGGGCTCAGGGCTCAGGATGGAGCTAAAATCTGCTCGGTTTGTGATCATGATCAGGGTTCCAACTGTGATCAACATCAAGACTCTGTGACAAGGACCAGGCCTTATTCTGATCAAGGTAAGGGCTTGGTCTGGAGTTGGGACTGGGGCTCAGTCTGACCAGGACCATGACACAGTAGACTGGGTTGACAGGAAGGCCACACAGAGGTCTTGTTCTATAGATGAAAAGTCTTTGCCCCAGAGCAGGCCCTACCTGGAGCTACAGATAACACAGCCTTAGTTGCAGAGCCCAGGAGTGGGTCACACTCTCCACTGACCTGTCGGATTTCCTCCAGCACCAGAGTGAACACCCAGAAATAGAGGGTAACCTCAGACCCAGATGGCCCCTGGGGAGGTGGCCTAAAATCCACCAGCAGGACATAGGCGAACAGGAAGAGAAATGCAAAGTACATGACTACATTCCCCAGGAACACGGTCACAGGAGCCCCCCAGAACTTCCGCCACCGTGTGAGCAGGAAGGCAGCTTGTGGGCCTGAATCGCCTGGAGCCCTTGGCATCTCTGTCAGCTTCTCCAGTCTGTGTGGGTACAGAGGAGGTCACCATGGTGAGGAGGCACCTAGCCATGGTACCCATTGGAGCTTGCCTCTGTCTACCTGTATCTAGACACTGGCCACTGCCAAGTGCTAGTCCTTACTCTCTCTCCATCCTTCCCAGCCTCCCCAGGCTTCTTAACCCCCATGCTCCCCAGCCTTATCTATCCTCCTTAGCCCTCTTCTGTCCCTTCTATAGTCTCCTCCATTTTTCCTGCCCTCTGTCTTTCTGGGACCATTTTATCTTTCCCACTTTCCTAGCGCCTTCCATCTTTCCTCATACCATCCTTTCTGGCCCAGCCTCCTTTATCCATTTCACACACCCCCATCCCTGCCACCCCTTACTGGCCACCCTGGCTGCACAGGAAGCTCTTTTCCACATCCAAGCTGTCTGGCTCCTGCAGATCTTCCAGGTCCATCCTCTGTGGGACATCCTCACTGCAACACAGGGAAGGACATCCCAAGCATAGAGACAGAGAAAGAAGTACTAGGCCCACCAAGAAGGAGGGCTCACATAGTTAACTGGACACTGGGCTATAAAAAGTGGGAGCAGCAAGAGACTCTGACACCTGCTGCTGCCTACATAAGCCTACCTGAAGGCGATGAGATTGGTATAGATGAGGGCTGGGCAGGTGAAGGCACCCAGCAGCCGTAGGATGGGTGTGCCTGTGGCCATGTCTCCCCACCAGATCTTGGTCAGGAATGCCTAGAATAAAGTCACATGTTCTGGCTGCCTACCACCATACTTCCACTCACATAGGTCCCTGTGCCTGAGATGCTCTTCTCAGCACTCTCTCAAGCCCCTTCCTGGAGCACCTGCTCTGATAGAAGGTCAGACTTTCCAGGAGCATGGTTTTGACTGTTTGCAGCCTGCCTTCATTCCTTTCTTTTTTCTTTGGAGCAGCCTCATGTAGCTATGAACTACACAGCTGAGGATGAACTCCTGATCCTCCTGTTTCCACCTCTCTAGTAATGGGATTGCTGTCATGAGCCGCTACACCTGATTTGTTCAGTTCTGGATTGAACCCAGGGCTTCATGCACTCTGTACATTCTATTAAATGAGCCACATACCCAGCCTTGTTGTAGCCCTTCAATAACAGAATTGTGGATTGGGGTTAAGGACAAACTGAGAACATGTGTTGCTGGGTTCAAGAACCAATCTAGAAAAGCATCCCTGATGAAGGAAACTGGAATCAGCCACTCTTCCTGGTCCCTTCCCTATGTAGCTTGGTCATGGGCTGGAAGTTGTAGGCTGGGACATTAGCTGAGGTACCTCAGTGTCCTGGGTTAGTCTGGGCCCTGCCAATCTTCCTTGCCCCAAGCCATCCTCAGGCTGATCATTCACTCACTTGCACACCATCATGGGCAAAGAAGGCCTTGGCATCAGCTTCAGTGGCCAGGTGCAAGCAAGTGGTCCTGCTCCAGCTGTGGTTCCTGCGCACCAGCAGGGCAAAGGCACGGTCCTCGCTGTTGCTGTAGCACTCTGAGAAAAGATCTGTGCACAAAGCTGGCTGCTGGGATGGGATGCTGATGCCTGGTCCCTGGGTCCCCATCATCTGCAGCATACATCTAGCATATACTTTTTAAGGTCCTGCCAAGCCTCCCATGCTACAGGGCCACTGAGTGTCCCTGCCTGGCCCCAGGGCCTTTCCCAACCTCTGATCTTCTCTGGCCCTTCCACTTCCCTCTTAGTACTGTGAGGGCCACAAATGGCTTCCACTCTGTGGTAGGGCTCTTATGAACTATAACATCTCCATCTCCCTGTCAGGACTTTTTGACCAACCTCCACCCTCAGTAGGAACTTGCTCTGTGTTCTGCTCTACACAGGAGGCCATGGGGGTCACCCTGAACCACTTTCTGTAGTCAGCCACTTTCCATCTGCAGGGGAACAGAAGCAGAGGCCTTCTGCCTGTCACTCACCCAGGGCCAGCTGCTCATACTTGGACTCACGCATGGTTCGGGCCACCTCTGCCTCCTTCTCCAGGTGGGACATTTCCTTTATGATCTTGCAGGCAGCCAAAGCAGCAGCCACACCCTCCTGGCCCTGGAAGATGGAGATACAGGGTCTTAGAAGGTGTCCCAACAAGTCTGCTTGTCAGGATGCTAAGGGAGCGGTAGACTGAGGTGGCTGCTCACCATGGCCCAGAAGTATGTGGCCATCTCATAACGGTTCTGCAGCACAGCCCAGAGGAACAGATCCCTCCAAGGGTCCTCACTCTTCCGATTGAGATCTGGCAGCCACTTCTGGCCTGTGGGCCGCTTGGGCGGCCCTCTCTCCTGTAGAACAGGGCATCAACATTCAGCCTTCCCAGCACACCCTGGCCAACCTGGCTCTACTCACCTCCATCCTGCATCCGTCCTGGTAGAAGCCACGGCAGGCATCATGCAGGAAATCCTTGAGTACACGGGAGACCTCATGGAGTGAGAAAGCGGGCAGTCCAATGGGTAGTTCCCGGGCCTGCTGGGCACCCAAGCCAGCCAGTGTCAGCCGGCCCTCCTCATGCTTACGCTGTAGCAGTTCAAAGAGGAGGCTCTTAGGGGACACAGAGTGGTAAAGCTGCTGCAGCCGCCCATAGGTCAAGAACTCAGCCATATCAGCGCCGCTGTCCACAAAGAGGCGCACGAAATCAGGCTTGTTGCTCACTAGGGCATCTGTCATCACCTCTTCCAGGTCACAGGACTGGATTCATCCGGTAGAGGAGGAGATCAGGACAATGAGAGGGAAGAAGGGCTGGGCATCCTCCCCTGGGCACCCCTACCTGTACCCTGAAGCCGGGGTAGGCATGGGTCAGCAGAGCATGCTGGCCTCAGGGACCAGAGATAGGAAAGGTCTAAAGAGTTGACAGCAAGAGTGTCAGGGCTCCCACACCCCAGCCTGGACTTTGGGGTTCCCTAGTATCATTTTGATCCCCCTACAGGGCAACGGCTGGGGCAGAATAGGACAAGATGACACCCCTGAGACTCCACTTCCTCAGGCCTCAGTGCATTCCCTGCCTGGTGTTCCCAAATCAGGTCTGGGTAGGGGATACCTTCCATTCCACATCCCCATTGAAGATCTCGCTCTTGGCAATGTCCACGCGGTCCCAGGCTACAGCCAACTTGAGCTCATCTAGGTAGTCTTGGGCCTCTTGGCTATGGCTCTTGCAGGCTACGGGTGGGAGTAAGTCCCACAGAGATGGAAGGGAGGGACTAGAACTCTGTGAGGACTTGATAGGGGTTGGCAGCTGACTTGGAATAGCAGCAAGAGGCAGAGAACTAAACACTCAGGGATGACATCCCAGAACCCCTTGGACATAGTCCGCTGAAGCATAAGTATGTTTTCAGTAGTAGCACCTTGGCCAGCATCTCCTTGCTCACAAATGGGGTGTGGCCATATATTCCCATGCAGGCGCATTTCTTCCATGGGGATGACTTCACACTTTCACCAGAGGCCACAATTACCCCCTAACCACGGAATTAAGAGCACCAGGCTTTTGCCTCTATGAGACTGTGACTCACTGAAAGCCACAAGTGGTCCTGTATACAGTTCTCTGGGCCTCACTGTCTTGGGAAGGGAGTGGCTAAATCCAGGGCGCCCTTTTGTAGACCAGGCTGACCTTGAATGTACTATGTATCCAAAAATGACTTTGAGCTGCTGATCTTCCTGGCTACCAGGTGTAAGCTATCACATCTAGTTTGTGTGGTGCTGAAATTGAACCAGGGCCTTGTATATGCTAGGCAAACTTTATTTTTTGTTTTTGTTTTTATTTTTTCAAGACAGGGTTTCACTGTATATTCATGAGCATCCTGGATCTCACTCTGCAGACCAGGATGGCCTGGAACTCACAGAGACCCACCTGCCTCTGCCTCCCAAGTTCTGGGATTAAAAGCGTGTGCCATCACCACCAGCTCAAACATTCTACCAACTGAGCCTCATCCCCAGCCCCAGGTGCCCCAGGCCTTCATGGAGTGGTCCCTTACTTAGGTATGCCCCTATCCCTTCCCTAGCACTGCCTCTCCCAGCCTCCAGCCTATGTATATCAGTTCCAGGTCAGCCCCACTGCACTGACAAGCCTGGGGTGTAATCCAGCATCTCCATCAGTGCTGAGTGGACAGACTCATGGCACATCTGCACAGTAAATGCTAGAACTCAGCCTTGGAAAGTAAGGACTTCCTGACATCAGCTGCCATGGTGCTGGATCTGTGGGACGTTGTGCTTCATGAGGGAAACTGTATACAATCAATGCAGGTTGTAATTCCATTCATGTAAAGCAGCCCCAAAGCTCACATCTACAGGCAGAAAGCAGGCAGGGGACCCGGAGACAAGGTGAAGCTACAAGGCTTTTGGGGAGGGGGTAATAGAAAAATTCCAGAATTGGTGATGGTTACAATGCCCTGAGGCTAGATTATAAGTCACTGAACTGAAGTCTTCACAAAGGCTTTGTGAATTGGGGAGTTACCTTTCCTATCTGGGGAGGGCTGATAGGCACCCACTGTGGACACTGCTGAGTCCTGCTGCCTCTGAGGGCAGGTCTACGTGGCTTACCTTTCACAAGTGCCTTGAGGATGACAGTGTCCAGGTCCTCGGAACCTTCCTTCTCGAAGTCGTACACAGTGAGCAGGTGGGGGTGTGCAGCAATGTTCTGTAGCTAAGACCAGAAAGAGGCCTTGAGGTCTGAGTGGAACCTGGAAGGGTCCTCAGAAGAACCCCTCTGCCCCCGCTGACCCACTAGCCTAGTTCAGCATCACCCACAGCCTGACAAGCTGGCTGGTCTCATTGCTGCACGAGGTCCCGGATAATTCCAAGATGGGATGGGAAGCCTGCAGGACTTGCAAGAAGAACATCCCCCCACCCAGGGGTTGCTGGGAGGACAGAGGCAGCAGATGCTATAGCAGGCCCCAGAAGCACGCACCAGCTCCGTCCAGTGCACAATGGCTTCCCAAGAGAAACACTCGCCGGGGAATTTCTCTCTGAACTGCTTCTCAGCCACCTGGGGCACCAGGAGATGAGGCTGGCTCACCAAGGCAGCAAGTACATCAGCGATGCCCCCAGAACCTGCCAGGATCAGCCACGGGGCATCTTGCTCCACTGCCCTGGATATCCTCTGGGGAGGCAGAAGTGACATCCAGATGCACATTTTGGAGCTGCCTCAGTCCTCCACACCACCCTTGGGGTGCCCTGAGAAACCACCACATCCCCCCTGACTCCAATTAGGCCCTTCCTCTCCCCTGCCCTTACCTCCAAGGTTCTGGGGTCACCGTTGACTAGCAGGCAAAGGACAGGGATCTGGATACTGCTGGTACCTGTGGGCATAACAACCATGAGGCTACTTGATTCTCAGAAATGGAGAAACTTGGATCCTCCTTATCATGTGGGGAAACCACCCCCAACTTCAGATACCCCCCCCCCAGCTACCATGTTTCTGGTAGCTGCCAAAAAGCTTCCTTCCCTTTATTTTTATTTCTGTTTTTTTTTTGTTTGTTTTTTTGTTTGTTTGAGACAGGGTTTCTCTGTCTAATAGTCCTGTAACTCATTTTGTAGACCATGCTGGCCTTGAACTCAGAGATCCGCCTGCTTCTGCCTCCCAAGTACCGGGATTAAAGGCGTGCATCACCACTGCCTGGCTCTTCCTTCCTTCCTTCCTTCCTTCCTTCCTTCCTTCCTTCCTTCCTTCCTTCCTTCCTTCCTTTTTTTTTAAAATTCTGAATATTGATGTAGCCCTGTCTGGTCTTGATTTGAAATGTAGTTTGGAATGATGCACCTGCTTCCATCTCCAGAGTACTAGGGTTACAGGCATGTGCCACAGTGCCTGGTTTATTCCTTGCTGCAGATTGGACCCAGAGCTTTTCACGGACCAAGCAAGCACTCTAGAAACTTTCCCAGCGCACAGTGGCTTTTTCCCCATCCCTCTTTCAAACCAAGGGTGAACCAAGACAGTATATCAAATCCCTGAGCCATAGACCAAGTCTTCAGCCATATGCCTGTATTGTCTAGGGCTGGCATGTGGCGAGTAAGCACAAAGTAACTTGAAAGAAATGAAGCCTGCCACATCCCAAGGGCAGCCACACTATGGCTAGGTAGCTACTCTACCAGCATAAGACAGAATTGCTCTGCGTCATAAGAGACACACTGGGCCAACAAAGGGATAGAAGCTGGTGGGAGCAGCTCCAAACTGCTGGGTTCCTATGGAGGCCTTTGTGGTGTCAGCATCAGGTCTGTTTCCATTGCTAACATGTACTGGCTTCACCAAAGAATTACGTTGTTGTTTGTTAATATATTATTCACACATTCTAAGCAATGATATAGTAGCTTATAAACATTGTACCTCTACTAATATTTTCCCCAGGCCACCTCTCTTTCACACCCTCCACTAGCCACAGTTGTACCCATTCCTTCAGGCATTTCTGCTCCCTGGTGGCAATGGAGGAGACTGCGCCTCTTGGGATCTTATTTTATTGGTTAACAGAGTCTGCAGCCAGAACAGTGCCAATTAAAACAGTGGCAGCTGCCCTGCTATCTGGCCAGGAGGTGACTGCTTATCCAGGCCGTATTACCCAGCTGTGCCACTCTCCTATGCCACCCCAACAGCTCTTCTTCCCAGGCCTTGTATGCTCAGGCATGTGGCAGCGGCGGTGGGGGGGGGGTGCTTCCTGGAAGGCCCTTTCCCACTCTCCATGAAGTTCTTGCTGGTGTTATCGTATCTCCATGTCCACATCCCCAAGATGCTGCTTTACCCCCATAGCCTTACCCCCATAGCCTGTCCTCTGCTGAGAGATGTGCTTCTCCAGGCTCAGCCGTAGCTCTGCCAATCCGTCCCCACTCCCGAGGGCGCCAGGCTCCACCAGGATGAAGTGGGAGAGATTGCTGTCCAGGGGGCAGAGCTGTCCCTGGATGCTGCCCTCATCTGCAGGGTAGTGGATGGGGGTACCCTCCTGTGTCAAACATTTGGGAAGACATAGAGAGGTGGAGACCTCAGGAGCAGCTTTTGCTGGGCCTTGCTTTGCTGTGCTGTGCACGCCATGCTGGGGCCCTGGGCAAGGCTTCAGTAAGGCCTCACAGTCCCCACCCCTCAGGCAGAGAGAGGCTGGACTGCTGGGCCGGGGGCCTCTCTGGAATGAGTGAACCATGGAAACAGCTGGGGCCAGGGCTGTGCAAGCTCCACCTTCTAGACTCTTCTGGGCTGGGGTCCAGACTTCACCTCAGTGGGGCCTCCTGGGCTTCTCATTGGTTATGCCTTACACAGTCCACAGAGTGGGGGATGTGAGTGAATACCAGAGAGCAGAAGCAGAAGCCACCTGGCCAGGGCTTCCTGGGACTTGAGGACAGCCAGGCTGGGCCCAGATGATAATCCGTCTGACTCCCCAGAGGAGTGCACCAGGTCCCGCCCTTATTCCTGAGTGATGCTGCCACCTGCTGGGGAGTGCTGAGCCCATGGAACCATTGTCTTTCTTCCCACTGAAGCCCACACTTGTCCTGCACCTTTCAGAACCTCTGCTGGTAACATAGCCCTCCAGCCTGTCCATAACTTCCTCTACCTACCCAAGCTTACTGGGCTCTAGCAGCATGGACCCATGAACCTATCACTAACCTGGACACCATCTAGAAGCTGACAGTGAAGGATACGGTCCAGGGAGGCCATTCCAATGGCTACTACACGGACCTTGGTGGATGTGCTTGCCAGAGAGTGATCACGCACAGCCTGCCCAACATGGCGGGCCAGGCCTACACGCAGGGCGCTGGTCAGGATCCAGGCACCTATGGCAGTTGGGAGAGAAACATCCCAGAGTCCTTATAGCTGGTTGGCCCAACTCTACCCTCTAGCTATATTCACACTCAGTGACCCAGGAATCAGGCGATTAGAAATGCTTTTTTTTTTTCCCTTGACCCCCAAGCCAGGATCTCTATAGTGAAGTCTAGCCTGTAACTCGAAGTAATTTCCCTGCCTCAGCATTCCATGCACTAGAAACATAGTATGTACCATGATGCCTAGCTACAGGGAACGCTTTGAAGCTGATGGGCATACTAAGGCTCAGGGAGAATGTGTATGTGGTAGACAGTGACCTTTTCCAAGATTTGTCATAGATGTTGCCCTGCAGCCTGTTCTGGGCAAGGATCTGGATGACAAAGTTCCCACTTGCATCTGACTGCAAATTGTTCCCTTATTTTAATCTCTTTTGCAATGAGAGACTCAGACCCTCCAACCCTCCTGCTGGGTGTATGTTTGTGTGTGCAGGACACCTATGTGGGTGCAGGTGCATGTGTTGGCCAGAGGTGCCATCCATCTTGTCTGTGTAAGACAGTCTCTGATGGCCAGGCACTGGTGGCGCATGCCTTTAATCCCAGCACTCAGGAGGCAGTGGCAGGGGGATCTTGGAAGACAGCCTGGTCTACAGATCCAGTTCCAGGACAGGCTCCAAACCTACACAGAGAAACCCTGTCTCCAAAAATAAAAACAAAACAAAACAAAAAAAGATAGTCTCTGATGAACCTGGAGCTCGCTGATTTGCTATGTCTGGCAGGCCAGCAAGCTACAGGTCCTTTCTTCTCTGTTTCCCTTTACAACGGGATCACACAGACGCCATGCCCAACTTTCTGTATAGGGGCCGGAGACTGAACTCAGGTCTTTACTGAAATATTTCCCTGTGTTGGTTAGATTATTTATTTATTTATTTATTTATTTAGCTTTTTTGAGACTGGGTTCCTTTGTGTAACAGCCCTGGCTGTTCTAGAACTCACTCTGTAGATCACGCTGGCCTCGAACTTAAAGAGATCCACCTGTCTCTGCTTCCTGAGTGCTGGGATTAAAGGTGAGCACCACCAGTGTCCAGCAGTAAATTTATTTTTAATGATGTGAGTGTATTCAGTATATGTGTATGAGTGAAGTTGCCTGAGGGGACCAGAGGCATTGAATCTCCCTAGAATTACAAGCAGTTTCAAGCTGCCTGACATGGGTGCTGGGAACAGGGTTCCAATCTCCTGCAGTAGCAGTGTATGCTCTTAACTGCTAAGCATCTCTCTGGCCCCTGTGCTGCTCAGTTTTTAACCATCAACTTGACACAATCCAGAATCACCTGGGTAGAGAATCTTAATCTAGATCAGCTTGGTCAGTGGGTATGTCTGTGGTGGATTTTTAAGTCATGTAGGAAGACCCCACACAATGAGGGCGGCACTGTTCCCTAGGTGCTGAATTAATTGCATAAAAAGGAGGAAGCTTGAAAGCTTGATGAGAACAAGTAAGTAAAGATGTGTTTATTCTCTCTGCTCTTGGCTGTGGATGGGATGTGACTAGCTGCCTTGAATTTCTGCCTTCATATCTCTGAAATGATGGGCTGTGACATGGAATTGTAAGCCAAGTAAATCCTTTCTTCCCTGAGTTTCTTACGGTTAAGGTATTTATTACAGCAGAAATGAAAGTAGAATATCCCCTGGACCTATACATTTTTAAAATAAAGCCCAGGGGTTTGTTTCTGACATCTACAAGTAACCACATTGCTCCCCAAGGGTGATGTGTGGGGACACACCCTAGATGCTCCTTGGAACACTGATACTGGTGGGATGCCATGGCTTATGAATGAAGTGGGTAGCTCTCAGAGAAGACCAGCTTCTGGCCACCACAGATCAGCTGGTGATGGCCTTTAAGTTCACCTGCACCACATCCCTATGACCTGCTCCCATGGCCTCCCTAGGCACCACCATAGGTGGCTGAGTAGGGGAAATGTCACCGAGGAATGCCCTCCCCCTACCCCCAGAGGTAAGCAGGGCAGCAGGCCAGACAGGCTCAGGCCAGGGAGAGCCTTACCTGTGCTCTGAGCTGCTTTCACCAGCCCCTTGCGCAGGATGTCCCGAAGCCAGGACTTCATAGCAAAAGGCCGCTCCTCACCCACCAGGGACACCACCAGGTTGGGGGCTGGCAGGTGCCACTCGGTGAGCAGGAGTTCAAAGAGTATAGAGGGGGTCACACTGCTTGGCACCTTCACAAACTGCAGGGTAGGGGAAGGTGTGTTCAGGGTTGGGGCACAGGTAGGCAGCACTGGGTCGGGGGATTCTGCACTTATGGTCAATGTTAGGTTGGAGACAGTTCTCAAGGGATTCTGGGCATGGGGGAGGAGGCTAGGCTTATCGGAAAGGGCAGGGTACAGGAGGCGGGCCTTAACCCCACTTTGGGTAAGGCCTCTGTGTGGTATGGGCCATTGCAATATATCTTCCCTTTGTGAGTGGGGAGTGAGGCAGGAGTCCTGGACCTCAAGGCTCCCATTATCACAAGGGCAGGAAACAGCTCTCAACTTTTGCCCATCTGGTCAGGGTCTCTGCACTCAGATCATAAGGAATGGCCCAGGGTGAGCAGGTCCAGTACTGGGCTTTGAGGGGGGAAGTAAGACTTGGGGATTCCAAGCATGGTGGATGTCACCCAGGTGCATGGTGCCCTACCTTGCCTCGCTTCTTCCCAGACCCTCCAAAGTCGACCTCTCCCCGGCATAGGACTGGCTCCCATCCATCACCAGTATCTGGGGGGCTTCCAGGGCAGGAACTCTGGGCAGTCTGCATGTTGGCTTCTCTGTTAGACATATGATGGTACCCTGAGAGTGGAGTAGTCACCCTCTTCCTCTCTTCACAAGGAAGATGCATCCCAGCTGACATGAGGTGTCTACCTGCTGGTCCCACCTGCCATGGCTCTACCTCCTTTCTCACTAGCTGTAATTAGTCAGGCTCATTCCCCCCTGGGAATGGGGGCACAGCAAACCCACCTGCCTACCTCTGTTCCCCACACTTACAGAATTCTGGGCATCTGGACTCTGACACGCCTGTCACAGTTCTCCAGAGGCTTTTTCAGGGGGTGTCATGGAAACCCCCAAAGACTAAGTAAGGAATTCAGTTTCCCAACCCAAGGGAGCCACACCCTAGACTTCCCCAGACAAGGTCTGAGGACATCTTGGTTTGCACCTGGGCAGAAGGCAGGATAGGTAAGAAGGCAGGTGACTCAGCTCAGATGCAAAGGAGTTGGGAGGACAGAGTGGAGAAAAGGAGGGACCTAGGTGGACCTGGAAGTCCAGACAGGGGAGGCCAGGGAAGGGAGGCAGAGATGAAGGCTAGGAATGGGAAGGAGGGACAGAAGGTACAAAGGGAAGCCAGGATGGAAAGTTGGTGCAGGGTAGCAGGTGAAGAGGGCAGTGAGTAGAACGGGGGGAACAGGGAACCTTGTCCTGGCTCCTCTGGCAGCAGAGGCAGTTATGACACCACCAGACTCTTTCCCTTTAAGTTCCCACCTTGGCAAACAGATGAAGAGGCTGCCTATGGCATCTTTCACCTTCCCTGGGCTCAGGTCCTCTCCCACCCACCAGGCCAGGCCAATCCCCTCAGCTCCACCCTTCTTTGCAGTGACTTGAATGGCTTAGCCTATGTGATACGCAGCTGTGTCTCCTACAGGTTTCCCGTGTTTCTCTGGCGATTGCCCCAAATCTCTAGGGCATAGCATAGCCCTGCCCTCAACATGCATTTGCTCCTACGGCTGCCCTCCTGAATGCAGGTGTCCAGCCAAGGAGGAAGAACACACTGGAAGGACTTCCTTGGCTCCACTGTAGGTGAAGGGCTCCTGTCTGACTCGGGACAGCTCTCTACACACAGCTCTCTACTTCTCCATGACCCCCCAGGTCTGCATGGCTGTCCCTTGTGCCCAGCTTTGGGGTGCCTTCATGATAGCACTTCAGACCCTGTACTTTCCTGCAGGGAGACACCTGTGTATATACAGGGCTGAGAAGGAGGGTGGCACAAGGTTTGAGGGAGATTTATTCCCTGTCTCCTGTGGCTAACCTGGACAGGGGCTGAGGTCAAAGTCCTCCCCACATGCCTCTGGAACCAGCATGGTTATGGTGCTACCCCAAAAGAAAGTGCCCCTCAAAAGATACATCTGACCCCTAACCCCTGGTACCGTACACATGATGTTCTATAGAAGTTCGGTCTTTGCAGACGTGGACTGAAGTTTACCTGTGACAAAGACTCTGTAGATGACTGACTCATTAGAAAGTCCTGGTTGTGGAAATTGAAGTGTTACAGATCCAGACACAAATTAGCTCAGGCTATCTCTAGCAGCCCTAATAGCCATTTGTTGCCCACCTCTATTGTCTGACCTAACATCCATCTATCAGCCAAAGACTGTATTCTCAGCAGACCCTAAGCTTCCACCAACCCGGAAGGCAAAAATGTCATCAAATAGCATCTGAAACCAAATCAGAAATTCCCCACCAGGCTATAACCTACCTACCTGGTCTTCCCACAAATGTATTTGATAAATGCCTTGACTTATTGTTGTCACTTGTTCTGTGTAACTATGTGGAACATGTTCTTTGGAGCCTCATTAGCTAGAGCTGCTCATATTCTGCTCGGTATAACTAAACTAACTCTTATTTGCTTTTGATGCAAAAGCACTGTTTCGTGTTGCTGTAGGTGTAATTGGGATACGCTAAGCTGTTGCTTGGAGTAGGATGAGCTCTTCGCCCAAGGTGGGTGTGGGAAAGAATTGGAGGTAGGACCCTCAGAGGCAGCAGATGTAGGAAGGCTCCTCCTTGTAGCCTGTCTGGCTTGGGCAGACATGAACTTCTTGAATCTGCTCTATGTGCTATGGCAGGGTTTTTTGTGGCTTCCCTCACCTGGTCTGCTGTTTAGTTTTTTTTTCTGTCAACTTGACACAAGCTGCGGTTATCTGGGAGAAGGGAATCTTAATTGAGAAGATGTCTACATCACATGTCCTGTAGGCAAGTCTGTGGGACATTTTCTTGATTACTGATGGATGTAGGAGGGTCTAGCCCATTGCAGGCAGTAGCACCCCTGGGCAGGTGGTCCTGAGTTCTATAAGAAAGTCAGCTGAGTAAGCCATGAGGCACAAGCCAGTAAGGAGCTTCAGTTCCTGCCTCTGCATTCCTGCCTTGAGTTCCTGCCCTGGCTTCCCTTCATGATGGACTGCAAGCTGCAAACTGAAATAAACCCTTTTCTCTCCAAGTTGCTCTGGCATCAGAAAGCAGACTAGGATACCTAGGCTTCACCTTGGGCCTCCAGCCCCAGAGTGGCTTGTCACCTGACTTTCCAGTGTATGGCCCTGTATAAAGGAAGCTTCAGGCAACTCCCCTCCCTTGTATCTGGTTCCTACAGCCAGACAGAGCTCCTTAGTTCCTTGGATCCTTGGGTCCTCTGCAGCCCATCCTGCACCAGTAATGGGAAATGTAAATCCTTCCCACCCACAACAGGAGCTCACACCCAGGGCCTGTGAAGGGCAGGATTTGAATAAGCCTTTCCAGCCACAGAAACAAACACCCTATAGTTTTCCTGTAGGAATCTGGCTGGCATCACAGGCCTGCCCCTGTGTGTTGGAACAAGGACCACAAACTCAGAGGCCTGATCTAATTGAGGTACACTCCTGAAGTATTAGGGACAGAAACCCAAAATCCAGGCATGGACAGGGTGTGGCCTTCCCCACGGCTCTGAGGACATCCTCCCTGGTCTTTCAGTTCATGGGGACTCCAGGTATCCCTTGGTTTGTGTCCACATGACCCCAATTCCTGCCTCTGTGGTCACATAATTGTGCCTGTGCATGTCTGTCCTCTCCTCTTCCTGTAAGGACCCCATCACTGCGTCCCCACCTTTCCTCTATCTCATCTACAAAGACCCTATTTCCAGACGAAGCTACTGTCTTAGGGTCCGTGTGGGTACCGTTCCACTCACAGTAAGTCCCGCTATTGGAATAGTTTCCTCAGCCATGTCTGGGCATGGACTATGCAGTATGGCTGGGCATGGACTATGCAGTAAGAGAAGTGACTCAGACTGTATGTGTACCCTGGCTTGGGGTATGAGAACCATGCTTATTTCTAGTTTTTGGGCTGGGGATGGGACCTTCCACTCTTTCCCCCATTTAGTCCCTTATGGTGAGGTCATGGACAGACTCATCTGGGCCTGGAGAGGAGTTCTCTAGGGTTCCCTGGTTCTCTGGGTGTTTCTTTCTCAAGGACTAGGCCCCAGAGAGTGTCTTTCAATATGGGGCTCAACAAGACACCCCTACCCCATGGGCAGTGTATTGGACCTGCCAACCAGGTCACCTTGCCTTGCTTCAGAATAGACTGGATGGGAGGTCTGGACCCCTGGATGCCATGGGAGGTAGATGCAACACTCAAGAACTGCCAGGCCATGCTCTCCCCACTAGGCTGGTGCAAAAGACAATTTGGACAGGTGCCAAGTACCAGGCAAATGTGGCCACCAAGAGGGAAGGCATGCAAATAGGATTTGCATGTGCAGATGTCTGGGTCTGAAACACCCCCTCTTTATTGCTGGCTTTTGAGGGGTATGGGGGTGAGGTGAGGTTGGGCTACATGACCCTGGGCATTATCCAATGCCAGAACCCTGAGAAAAAAAAAGAGACATTTAATCCCAGGGCTCTTACTAGCTGAAGTGGTCATAGAAATAGCCAGAACTAAATGTACTTCTCACCCCCTAACATGGGAGGAGCCCATGGCATGACAGAGCAGGCACCCAGACTTTGGTCTCCTAACCCTATTTGTTCCCAAACTCTGTTTCTGTTTACAGTGATATGTAGGTAAAACCACAATGATAAGAAGGGGCAGAAAGGCCACTACATGCAGGCATGAAATAGCATGGCACATCTCATCCCCTTAGTGAGGACACCTGGCATTCCTGACAAGGAGACAGCTAGGAGGATCTGGCTTCTTCTCTTCCCTTCCCCCCATGCCCAGCCTCTGAGCCCCGACTGACTTTCTGGCAGATGTAATCCCTAAGCCTGAGGCTCACAGTTTGGATTGCCCTCCACCCAGATCCTCCCAAACAATGGGTTTGCCCTTGCCCTTGGTAGACTTGTTCCTCTGATGCTACAGGAAAGAGGGGCTCCAGCCTGCTAGAGCTGAGAAAAGAAGTACATGAGGCAGGAGTGTGGCTAGAACCCAGCTCCTGCCTGCCCTTCCTACCTGCTCCACAGAGGAGCTCAGCACTTCTTGGGCCCTGGTGTGAGCTTACCTGCCTGTTCCTTCCAGACTCCTGACATGTGGCTGCTGGTACCAAATGGTGGAGCCACTCACCTACCACAGGCTGTGTCCCCCTTTGCTCCCTCCTACACACCACACCTGGCAACTGGCAGCCAATGATGTCTCAGGAAGCTGGGTGGAGTGAACATAGGGTACCACCCAGCCATCAAGAGCAGGATCGATACCATTGGTCTGAGAACACATCTGAGCTGGTAAGGAAGCTGTACCCACTGCTAGGAGGGCATGGTCCTGTCCCTTCCCTCCATGGGTTCAGTCTGGTGTGGCCAATGAAGTCTGAGTGACTGCACCCCAATATGAGATCAGATGGGAATTCTGCCTCATTTTTAACCAAGCCTCCACTTCTCTAGTTAAGGAAACAAGGGCTGTGCCAAGACTATGTGACCCATGCAAGGGTGGATGTCCAGCAAGCTGTCCCAAGGAGGAAAGGCAGGCAAATAAACTGTTCCCCAGGTTCTAGGAAGTCTGGAGATGTCTGCCCTGCTCTTTGTTGTGCTATCCTCCTGGGGAATCCCACGGTGTGGGTGAGCTGAGTACTGTCTACTTACCAGTCAGTCAGTGCCTTGGGGGCTGAGTGAGGACTGCCTCTGTATCATGATGCCTGTGGGACAGACCATGATTTCTGTGGTTGTGACACTGGCTGCCCTCCTGTTGGTCCATTCAGCTCCTTCAACTTTCTGTGTCCCAGTTTCTCCACCTGTAGACAGAGATCCTGGAGCCTAGCTTCCAGGCGGCTGTGGGTAACTGGGGAGGAAGGACCCACTTATCAGCTCCTGACAGTGTTTCCATGAGCCCTTCCCCCAGAGACCCCAGCATCTGGGGTCTCTGCCATGAGACCCAGGAGTAGGAGCTGTGGGTTTGGCAGCAACTAAGGACACAACATTAACCGCCAGAGGGCGCCAGGACCATAGGCAGAGACAGGACAGGGGTCTCCTGGCTTTGCCCTGAGAGGACCACAGTTACATGCCCATTTGGACTGGCATGTTCCCTAGCCTGTCTATAACATAAACCAGGTTCATCTGAGGTCCTTCTGGAATTACAGGCTAGGTTGGGGCCAGGGGCTCAGAACTAGCTCCAGACACTTGGGCTCTGCAGGGTAGGGACCACAAGCTCTCAGGTCTGGAAAGCTAGAGGGTCAAGGTCTGGAGGAGGGGGTATCTTGGGGGCCTAGGTGGAAGAGCCAGATCTCAATCTTGGACAAGGCCAGGGTCCTTTGGATTCTAGAGGTCCAACCTGAGTTCATGCCAACCCTGCAACCCAGGGCTTGGCCTTCCTATGGCTCCAACTGTGTCTGAGGTATATGGAGAATTGAAGTTCTTCCATAACCCCTCATCCATCTTTTGGACATTTGAAAGGTTGCAGCAAACATTCCCTAACCATTCCCAGGCCAGTAGCACATTGTGGTTCTCCTTACCCACAACCTTCCACAGCCTCCATTATCTTGATAGTCAAACCCAAAGAAGCCCCTGGCACTTCTGTTTCTGTTGCCTTGAGCACTGTGGAGTAACTCCTACAGGCTCCTTGTCGCCACAGGCTCCTATGCCCTTCAGAGACCCCTTCACCCAGGACCATGCCAGCACAGGGCACCTCCCTTGTAGCTCTCCTCCCAGGCACCCTGGTGATATTGCTCAGTGTTGCCTTGCAATCTGAAATGACCTTTTGTTTCCTCTTTTTTTTTTTTTTTCATCAGCAGCTGCTTCTCCCATGGACTGTTGGACACTGGGAGGTCACAGCCAATCCCAAGTGCAGAATATGATCATATACAGAACATGTGCTCCAAGGCAGTTGTGTGTTTAGACAAGTTCGTATTTGGGCATGTGAACATGCATGAGCCATATGGAGGCCTAAGTGGGGTCTGGAGAGGCAGCCATTTAGTGGGAAACAGCTTCCCAGCCATTCTAGGACCCTGGGCAGATAGACACTGGGCGAGGCTCAGCTGCCTCACATGCAACCAGCTCTGAGTTGTGTGACAAGGGGAAGCAGAATCAAGGTGGCACGGGGGGGGGGGCGGACATCCAAATTGCCCTTAACAGCCCCCACATTGCTCACTATGGCTTAGCTGGTAGCTGCCTTTGTCTCTCTTGTGGTTGAGCCTCGGTCTCTCTTGCGGTTGCTCTGGCTAGTGCCAGGCGGATACTTCCTCTTGGGCGAGGCTGTGACCCAGAGGGTAAGGCTCCAGCAAGGGCTGCTCCCATCACAGTTTGTGTCCCCAGGGTAGCAGTTTTTCTCCTCACCGATGACTGCACAGCCTCACTAGCCACCTGCCATGCCCACCTGCTCAAAAGCCAAGTTCAGTATCCATGAAAGCCAGTATTCTTATGGAGCCTGAGCTATCTGTGAGGCTGACACTTAGATCTAGGCTGGAGGAGAAGAGGCCAAAGTCTGGCAGTCCTCTCAGCCTCCCTAGCCTGCAGAACTCTGCACCCAAAGCCCCCAGCATACTTTTGGGAGGGAAACCAGTTCCCAGGACCAACCCCTGGCCCCACCTTGTCTCTAGATTCAGTCCTGTCTCAAGCTCTCTGACTGCCCTCTGTGGAGCAGAAGCTCTCTGCTGCCTCAAAATTCTTCAGCTCTAGCTCGGACACTTAGAGACCTAGACCTCTCCTTCCCACAGCAGTTCTATGGCTACCTATGTGGCCCTCATGGCTGAAGAGATCGATCCGAAGTCCGTAAGGCTAAGATTTCTTTATTCAGATAAACACCAGCCAAGCGCAAGCCAGAGCGTGCCAGGGGCAGCAAGGCAGCCAGGCCAGAGAGAGGAGAAGGGAGAAGGGGCTATCCACGTGTCCACTGTCCCTTAAGAATCCTCCCCTCATCACCTTTAGACCTCCTCTCACCACGCCCTCAGGGGCCTGTCCTGACACATCTGTCCGGGCTACTAGGAGGCGGGGCTACAGTGTCTCCCTACACATGGCCTTAGTACCTTTTTGGCCTAGGATTTTTATCCAGCTTGCTGGACTCTTGTCTGTGGTCTCTAACCTGGAGACAGGGTCTGGGAAAGCAGGGACCGAGGGTAGTAGGCCTTAGGTCTAAGCTCTGTCTTATCAGCCTGGCCCTGGTCCTGGCCCTATCCTATAGATGTAGACCAAGGCCAGAGGAGCTGAGGGACCATCTCAGGGTTCCTGCCAGGCCTCATGGCCCCTGACCTCTCCTCCTGCCATCTGGCGGCAGGTGCAGCCCTTTACAAGAGTTTGTCAGTCATACAGCAGAGCTTCTGAAACTCAAAGTCCACACCCAGTGACAAACTTCCCCTAACAAGGCCACACCTACTCCAAAGAGACCACACCTCCTAGTAGTGCTACTCCTTGTGGTCCTATGGGGGCCATTTTCACTCAAACCACCACATTATCTATCCACCTGTTCATTCGTCTATCAACCACTCATCACCATCCATCATCCATCTAATTATCCATCTATCCTTATATCCACTCACTTATGCCTCTATCTGCCTAGTTATTATCATCCACATCTCTGTCCATTCATCCCGTCTACTCTCCCATTCATCCATCCAAGCAAATTCCCACATACTACACTTACTGTCAACTCCAAGCACCCATCTGGTCATTTCTTTCCTTCCAGTCACTCATTCACGTTCAGCAGCCTTTCTGTGCCTGGGCTCACTGAGGTGAATCAGCTCCCTGTCACACAATGCCCACACATGGGAATGTTGGCAGCTGCTTCACAGTCTCTGGGTCACATAAGGGCCAGGGCTGGTAGAGCACCCAAGTGGCATGTGAGGTTCTCATGTGCTTCCTCCCTGCATCCATGTATCTCACAGATGAGATCTTATCTCCCAAAGCTGGGGCCTTGTGGTCCATTGCTCCAGCCTTCCCCACAGTGTAACTAGCAAGGTTAGAAATGCAGTAGGTACCTAGCTAATGTTACTGGAGCTGAATCATTCTGTCTCCTCTTCTGTCCCTCAGTTGCCTTGCCCTTGCTCTGGGCTCCAGCCTTGTGTGGGGCCATGGTGGCTTCCCATGGTGAGCCCCTCCAGCAGTGTTGCCCAGTTGGCCAATGAGGACAAAGGTTCTGGCTGGGACTGCCTACTATGGCATCGAATTTGGCTAGGAATAGCCAATATATTTCTATCAGTTGAGGCTTGGTGGCTTGGCAAATGCCCAGGTTAGAGCACTAATGGTCTAGAGGTATCTGGGAGGCTTCCAGCCAAAGAATCCTCCTGAGTGTGGTGGGCTGTGCTCTTGAACAGGCTACTACCATGGACCTCTGAGGAAGTCTGAGACCTTTGAGGCCCTGGGGCTGCCCTCCATGATACCCACTTGGAAGGAGAAGAATGTTCTGAGGCAGATGGTGGTAGCTCCCTGAAAGGGGACCCTTTAGTATTTGTTAGAACTGACTCTCCCAGCATGAGGCAAGTGCCGACAAGCCTCCCCCCACTTTTTTAGATCTTTCCTTAGATTTGGAAGATCAACACTGACTCCAGAACAATGTCTAGAAGGGCTTTCCATGGTTAGACTTGGCCTCAGAGGTATACAGGCTTTCCGGAAACCTGAGGCAGCTTTCCAGAGGGCTCAACTTTAGGATAAAGGTAAGCACTGTGGTAAGTCCCTGGGACCTCACCACTGGCTTAGTGCTGGTGAGGAAATGAGGGGTTGCTGTTTTCCGAGAAAGTCTGGTTACCAAGTGACTCTCATATGGCCTTATTAAATTGGGTAGAGCTGTGGCCCTGTGGGGGTGGTTCCTACCTTCTTATTGGATGGCTCCCTTCTGAGCACACCTTTCCCACTGTGCTCTTAGGAGCCTGTCCACGGAGCAGTCACAAAAGGGATCTCCCAAAGGGCTGTTTACATGAGTCCAATACACATGCACACTACACGCACTTGCACATGGCCCTCAGTATTCCCAGCTGGTTCCCAGTTTGGCATCTTGGAAGAGGAGAGTGTGGGTGGATGTAGCCTGTGAGTAAGGGGTGGTAGAATGGCAGCATGCCAGCTCCTACCACTCTGCCCTCATGATCTTGCACTCTCCTGGTCTCAGTGAGGCCTAGACCCATTCTCAGGGCTCCATGAGAAAGAGGAACACCCAGGGAGCCCCCATTCTTTGACTCTACATATGCATAAGGACTAGCTCATAAGACAACTTTCTCCATGAATGTGTGCTTGGATTGTCTGTCCATCCTTCGCCCACAGCACAGAGCACACTGGGTACACAGTGTACCTAGTGAAATGACTTCAGATACAGTGTGGGTGGGAGGACAATCCATTAGGCCTGGAGGACTCTAGACAAGCCCAATCTTGCCTTTGTCCTACTGTTACCTCTGGGTCCCTTCATGGGAGGGAATAGTGCTGGACCTTGCCCAGTAGCACCACCTCAGTGTTTTTATAGAGAAGGTACCAGTTTCCCCTTCCCAGGCCTGAGAGAAAGCTGACTGAGATGATGAATCTTTATGTGCAGCTTCCTGTGAGGTGCAGGAAAGATGCAAGTACAGCCCCACGGCTGGGTGTCCCATCCATAAGGATAGTGACAGTCATCAGCCAGGAGGACCCACAGAGAGATATCAGTGGTGCCCAGTGGGAAGCGTCTGTTCCACGTGCCTTCCCTTGTCCACCCATCTATTTTTTAATTTTTATTTTATTTTGGAGGCGCTCATATTTACATATCCATCTCCCCATTCCCTCACCCTTCCATTCTCCCATGTTCCTCACCAAAACCCCTCCAACCCACTCCCACCTCCTCCCCAGGGATAGTGAGGTCCTCCACAGGGGACCGTCAAAGTCTGTCATATCATTTGGGGGAGGGCCTAGGCCCTCTGTGCTGTATCTGTCCACCCATCTATTTAGCATTGAGTGTCTACTACATGCAGAAAGCTTTGACAACAATTCTCTTCCAGGGTAAGTAAAGAGTTCCTGTGGGGATACCTTGAGCCTTCAGTGAGTGTTCTAGTTTTGGTTTTGTGATACAACACTCTGACCAGAAGCAACTTAGGGGAGGAAAGGCTTTATCTCTCCTTCCAGGTCACAGTTCATCGTTGATGGAATTCAGGGTAGGAACTCAAGCAGGTATTTAAATAAGAAACCATGGAGGAACACAACTTGCTGGCTAACTCACAGGCTTTTGCTTAACTAGCTTTCTTACATAGCCTAGGATCACCTGCCCAGGGAACTGTGCTACCCGAGCTAGGTCTTTGCATATCAATTAGCAAACAAGACACCCCCCCCCACCTGACAGGCTGCTAGGCCAATCTGGTCTAGGCAAGTCATCAATTTAGGCATTATTTCTCAGATAATTCTAGGTTGTACCAAGTCTGCTCACTGTTTTGCTCACCCCTGCATGCTGGCTCCATGGCAGTGCATACAAGACTTTGGGATGAATGAATGGGAAATTAAATCTGAAGAAAGGTAACACCTGGGAAGCCTTTGGAGGTCTAACTATCCCAACAGCCCTTGGCTAGTAGACAGACCTGGTCCTGATAGGAGATACTCACTCTAGTTTCCCTATCCTCATGATAGCCTTAGAGGCACCTGCCATTGTTGCCCTCTGACCTCACCAGAGGAACAAGGAATGAGTGGGTGATTGGCAAAGAGTCCGTAGAATGTCAGCATGTAGAATGGTGGGTACCAGATTTCCATACCATCTTTGGCTTGGAGACAGGTAGTGAGAAGGTGCTCTTCCAGGATGCAGCCTGGTGGGGTATGTATACCCCCTTGCTGGCTGTGGGAGTGGGAGGTGCTTCCTTGGCAAAGGAAGAGTCCCATGCCCAGAGTTTCAGACCTCCATAGCCTAAGCAATCTGCTCATTCTCTACCACAAGAGGTTTTTCTCTTTCCAGCTAATGGGCCCCTCAGGGGTGCTCACCTACTTCCACAGTAACTGTGGGCTTGGTCCCACCCTGCTACCCACACATAGGCAGGCCTTTTTGTGTTTCCTGATCTGGGGTCACCAGCCTTTACTTTCTCAGCTTCAGCTTTAGCCTCACCCTGAGAGTGGCCTGTCTTAGCTCTGTGCTCACCTGTAAACCTGGAGTCCCTTGTCCTTGGTTCCCACCCTGCTCTGCCACCAAGTTCTATTCTCTGTCCAGCTTTTTGGAGAGGGCAAGGACCACACAGGGGCCCCTTACCCAGCCTCTCTTCTGCTTCAGTATCCTCCAGAACAGATTCCTTGTCCAGAGTAGGACAGGCATCCCTAAGACCCTTCAATAAAAACAAAACCTTTATTTGTTGTGTGTGCAAATGCACACACCAGGGCATTGGTCTGGAAGAGGATAAGTGGTGGGTGTCTGTTCTCTCCTTCCATGTGAATCTTGGGGATCCAACTTAGATTGTCAGACTCAGTGGCAAGCAACTTTACCTACTGTGCCATCCTGAAGGTCCTAAGACATCATCTGTCCCTTTCTGTGTCTTTCCTCAGGACAGACATGGGCAGCTATTAGTATAATTGAAAACCATGGAAATGTACATGAAAACAAGGAGCTCAGTATAATGTGTGCATTCACTGTAACTCCAACAATTCCCAATTCAGAAGCAGTCTGGTTTAATCTGCACCCGACTCCCTATCCTCTTCCTGTTGACCATTGCAAGGCAGTTTTCCTGCGTCACAGACTCTATCCACACATTCTTCCGTGTGTACCTCTGGCAGGCATGGCCTCCTTGCACTCTGAAGTTGATACAGAGAAGGCAAGGCAGGCCACATTTTACCCCACCCCTCTCTAGTTTTCAGAACAATGAGCCAAGCAACTGTCCAAGGACAATGAGGACTTTCCAACTCTCATTTTGAACAAATTGGGTTTTAGGATATTTGGCATGTTTTAATCTGAATTTTTGTTTGTTTTTGGAGATAGGAGCTTGCTCTGTAGACTAGGCTGACCTTGAACTCATGGAAATCCTCCTGCCTCAGCTTTCTGGATTTAGGGATTACAGACGTGAGTCTCTATGTGAGGCTTCCATAATTGTTTGTGCTATTTGAATTCTTCTGCTGTTACTCAGACCCTTCCAAAAATGTGTGTGTGTGCGCGTGCGTGCATGCGTGCGTGCGTGAGTGTGTTCGTGTGTGTGTGTGTGTGTGTGTGTGTGTGTGTGTGTGTGTGTCTGTGTGTCGGTGTGTCTGTGTGTGTGTGTGTGTGTGTGTGTATACAAGCATGGGTGTACATTTGTGTGGAGGGGTATGCATGTGTGTGCACAAGGGCTTGTGTGTGTGTGTGTGTGAATGGGTATACATGTGTATGGAGGCCAGAAGACAAATTTCTGATGCTGTTTCTGGGGGGGGAGGGGCAGTCCTCTTTGATTTTTGAGACAGGGTTTCTCTATTTAACCCTGGCTATCTTGGAAGTCACTGTATAAAGGAGGCTGGCCTTGAACTTATAGATCTGCCTGCCTCTGCCTCCTGAGTGCTGGGATTAAAGGCACTTTTCAGCCACCATGCCCAGTTTATGCCCCACATTTTTATGTGGGTTCTGGGGGATTGATCTCAGGTCCTCAGTAAGCAATTGCTGACCAAGCTACCTCCTCAGCCTGCTCCTTTCAAAGTTTTTAGTGGATATAGCTATAAAGTAATTTTGAAAGAAAATAACGGAGATTATGGTAATATTTCAAACTCGAATTGAAAGATTTGTTTGTACTTCTTTGATTTTACGTCTGTATCTTTTATATCTTGGTTCCTAAGGAACTCAAAAGAATTGCTTATTTGATATGTAAACATATATGTTTGATTTGTTCAGACAGTCAGCACTCCATATCTCTAGGTTCTGCAACCCACACCAGGTGGAAGATATTTGAAAAACAAATTACATCTGGAATAGATTAGTGTGGACTCTTATTCTCTCCCCAGTAGTATAATGCAGCAACACTCGGCCTGGCATTCCCCTTGTGCTAGATAATTCAAGGAATCTAGAGATGGTTTGAGCCATACTAGAGAATGTAGTAGGTCCTAAGAACAGACTATACTGTTTTATATGAAGGACTTGAGCACTGAGGATTTTAGCCTAGGGGCACCTGGAGTGGGTCCCTGTTCATATTAATACTGATGGTTCAATTTGTGGCTGTGTTATACTATAATTTAACCAACTGAAGGATACTGGTGTGTGTGTGTGTGTGTGTGTGTGTGTGTGTGTGTGTGTGTGTGTGTGTGTGTGTGTGATACATTCACATGTGTGTGCAGATGTGAATAGGTGCAGAGGGCAGCAGAGGGTCTCTAGTGTCCTGCTGTGTCACTATTTGCCTTGTTCCTTTGATGCAGGGACTCTTGTTCAACCTAGAGTTTGAAATTTTCGTTGGGCTGGAGCCAGAAGTCCAGAGCCCCTACCCCCAACCCCTCAGTGCTGGGATTTTAGGCATGGGCAGGGTCACATCCAGCATTTATGTGGGTGGTGGGCTCTGAACTCTGGCCTTCAGGCTTGAGAGGCAAGCACTCTTAACCACTCTCTAGCCATTTCTTGTCTTTTACTAATATAAACCATGTTGTTGCAGTGCAAGGTTTGTGTGCCTATTCTCTCTCTCTCTCTCTCTCTCTCTCTCTCTCTCTCTCTCTCTCTCTCTCTCTCTTATATAGTTCTGCTCTGACTGGCTCTTTGTACTCACTATGTAGCTAAGGATGACCTTGAACTCCTGACACTTGTCTCTACCTCCCTCCCAAGTATACAGATTATAGATGCATCCCACCATGCCCAGCTTCTGTTTTTTTTGTTTGTTTGTTTTTTTGTTTTGTTTTTTGTTTTCTCATTTGACTTTGGGTTGGTTATTGGTGGTGGGATTTCCAGGTCAAAGGGCACATACACTTTTGCTAAGACTGCCAAGATGCCCTTCCCACCGGTGATTAGGAAAGCACCTGCCACCCTGGCCTCTCCCAAAGATTGTGCCGTCAAAGATCTGGAGTTTCGCCAATCAGATAGTGGGCCACTGGTATCAGCGTGTACTTTTAATTTGCATTTTCTTGTTGTGAGTGCAGCTGAGCATTTTTTTTTTTTTCCTGAGGCACCAAAGCCAAGCGCCTCTTTCCCTGTGTGCTGGTCCTGTTTTCAGGTCACTCCTCCACAGCACTGTCTGCCACAGTCTTGTCTGGCTTTAGACGCTTCTTATGTACTAATGATATTAATCCCTTGCCTGTGGTGGTGAAAACTGTGGAGACTGTCCCAGCATGTCCCTTATCTCTTACTTCCCTTACGGTGGCTTTCTGTTTTATCTGCTGCTTCCGGATTTCACAGCACAGTGGAAAATGTTTCCCTTAGTGACAGTTTCTTGAGGCAGCTGATCTTCTTCTTCTTCTTCTTCTTCTTCTTCTTCTTCTTCTTCTTCTTCTTCTTCTTCTTCTTCTTCTTCTTCTTCTTCTTCCTTCTTCTTCCTTCTCCCTGCCACCTCATCAGACCCAGGGCCTTGCACACGATAGGCACACACTCTACCTCTGGCTATCCCAGCAGTCCTCAACCCTTAAGTTCTTTCTGCAGAGATTTATTTTAACTTTTATACCAAAGCCTTTGACCCAGTTGTTCTAGCTTCCTTCTATTTTTGTGGCAAACACCAGGATCAAGAGCAACTTAGATTAGGGGAGGGGTTATTTCAGTTTACTGGTTACAGTCCCATCTTCAAGGGAAGCCAGAGCAGGACCTCCATCGGGAACCTGGAAGCAGGCCTGCTCACTATTCCACATAGCACTATCTCCTCCCATCAAAGAACTCATTCACAGCCAAGAAAGTACAGCAGAAACCCCAGAGGAACACTGCTTGCCTGCTTGTAAGCAGGCTCAGATTTAGCCAGCTTTCCTATATAGCTTAGGACCACCTGCCCAAGGAACAGGTGCCACCCACTGTGGGCTGTGTCCTCCCACATCAATTAAGACAATCAAGACAACCCCCTAGGCTAATCTAATCTAGGCAGTCCTTCAATTGACACTTCCTTCTCAGATGATTCTAGGCTGTGTCAAATTGACAACTGACACTAATAAAGACAACACCTGAAAATTATTCTTGTCATGGTATAAGAGGTGAGCCTGGCTGATCTTTCATCTTCTCTACATGCCCATCTACTGCCAATGCTTTATTGTTGTTTTGAGGCAGGGTCCGGTGTAACCCGAGGCTGATCTTGAACTTGCTATGGAGCCTGGGAGAATCTTGAGCTCCTGATCCTCCTGCCTCCACCTCCCAAGTGCTGGGATTATAGGATTGTATCACCACCTGGGTGTTTATTGGAGGCATACTTTTCTTCTGCTGTATTTGGGATATGGAGATGCAGATGTTGGTCCCATCTGTGTGCATTGTCCTGAGATGCAGGTCTCCTTCCACCCCACACAAAGGCCAGTGTAGCCTCATCCCAGGCAACTTCCAAGAGCCAGCTACACAAATCTGACTATTCTTATCTCCACCACAGGACACCAGGTCCAGGACAAGAAGCTCCTTCATGACCCTGGAGAGGAGCAAACGTTTCTCCCTTTACCTGCCCAGGCAGCCCAACAGTCTTAAGAACCGCAATCTAGCTAACTTTAACCCGCGCTCACTGGGTGCCTCTTATGGTCGGTCCTTATCTCCTCGATTCCACATCCTTAGTGGGCAGCGATTAGCTACTGGGAAGGCATTTGGCATTCACCGCCACCCAGCAGGGGCTTCTGGACACTCGAGGACGCTCAGTGTTCTTTGGGACCTGCGCCCGAGAGTGTCCACGCGTGGCCCGGGATGCACTCCTCTCTGCCTTCTGCTCCCTCTCTAGGGCGGGATCAGATGGCGAGAAAGCGAGTGCCTGTGCTCCACCTGGTTCTTGGTGGTGGCACCTGCTAGTCCCCGCTTGGAGGATCCTAGAGCCCGGCAGGACAGGCAGACCCCCGAGTGTAGGGAAGCAAGTGCGTCCAGCAGGTGTGCACCGAGAGGAGCTCCGCGAGCAGCCTGGAATGGCATGGCATGGTGTGGCAGGTGGCCCGCTGGTTGAGCCAGGCCGCAGGTAGGCGCTTGGTGGCGCCCAGGGGCGGGGCGTCCTGGGGGCGGGGCTTGCCATCCCTGGGGACCGGTCCCGCCCCCTCCCCCAGGCCGAGAGGACAGCGGCCCCCCGTGGCTGGGCTGGCAGTAGCCTCTCCCCGCACTGCGCCCAGCGCCCTGTGCCGCCTTCACCTCATCTCAGAGGCGCGGCGCGTCCGGGGGGTCCTGCCTGGCCATGGACTCGGCCTCATCCCCGCCCAATGCGGAGAGGAAGCGCGCGGGCTGGGGCCTCCTGCTGGGCGCTCGGCGGGGCAGCGCGGGGCTAGCCAAGAAGTGTCCCTTTTCTCTGGAGCTGGCTGAGGGTGGCCCGGCGGGAGGCACGCTCTACGCTCCCATCGCGCCACCCGGAGCCCCGGGGCCCCCGTCCCCCATGTCGCCACCTGTGTCGCCCGCCGCGGCTCCCGCAGACCTCGGACCACGGCCTCGCGTGAGCCTTGACCCGCGCGTCTCCATCTACAGCACGCGTCGCCCGCTGCTGGCGCGCACCCACATCCAGGGCCGCGTCTACAACTTCCTTGAGCGCCCCACGGGCTGGAAGTGTTTCGTGTACCACTTCACCGTGTGAGTAACCTCCCCACACTTGTAACTCCTCTGAACTGGTGCCACTGCGCTCTACCGGCGACCCTGAGGGAGGCAAGGAAAGGCTAATCACAGAAACAGAAATCAGACTGGGAGCCGGTCCCTTAAGTACAGGGACTCGGCTGTGGTTGAGAGGGAGGCATGTAGAGGGAGACACTTGGATCACGGGGTACACCAGCCCAGGAGTTTCCCCCACACTGAGCTCTTGGGATGGAGGGACTGCGCTTAGGAGTTAGTCCCCACAGGAATAGTAAGCAAGCCGGGAGCTGGCCTTTTGGTGTGGGTCAGCTGTGACAAGAGACTCGGGAGCCCCCAAAAGTGACTGGTGCAAACCCAACCAGGCCTTGGCGGGTGTTTTTGTCTCGGGTACTCAGATCAGCAGGACCGTGTACAGCATAAATTGGCAGGTGCACTGGTGTTGTTCAAGATGTCCACAGAGGAGTGCCCATAGCTTCAGTAACCCAAGCTGATGAAAGTGGAATGGATGCCCTGAGCCCAGCGGACACATTATCAGGAGTCTACGAACAGCACCTGCTTTAGGGACCAGAGGAGGAAGCAGGGCTGCACCTGGCCTTCTCTGCTACCAGGTGGCTCTCATTCTCACAGGCTGCCTGAGAGGGGCAGGGCATTCCATTTTTCAAGGGCAGGGGCACAGGAAGTCATCTCCAGGAATGGTCTGGCTGCCCTCCTTGCTGCCTCCCCCTGGCCACCTTGAGGCAACACTTCCTGGCTGCCCAGCTTCTTGGTGCCCTGCCAGCCACTGGCTCCAGATTCTACCCTGCCGACCCCGCAGCTGATTGCTTTGGAAGTTCCATAAGGTGACCTCCTTGTGGCTTGTCTTGCCACCTGGGCAGGGCCTCCACTGGGTGTTCCGGGGTTCTGTTTACTCCTTTGAGGCACAGCAAGAGCTAGGCTCACAAAGTTGAGTTCTGATGGCTGCTTGCCTTGCACAGGAAGACAAAGATCTTCCATAGTAGCCCGGGGCAACTCTCAGGACACCCTGTCCCCACAGGCATTCTTGGTATCTTCTTTAAGGCCACCCAACCCTCAACCTTGCCTCCCAAAGTGCCAGGACCCCTGAGACTTTGGGAGATAGAAGCTCTGCATGTGTCTTCAGTGGCAGTGGGCTTTTCTTGGGGCATAGGGAATAGTGTGCAAAGACCCCAAGGGACCATGTTGTAGGAATGTCTAGAAAACACATGGCTTGCTGCTCCTCAGCACTTGCCTGCTGGACCCCAAGACCCCTGAGATGAAAGGGGTGGGGTGCTGGAGAAGCCCCTACCCTATTACCTCTTTGTCCAGGAGCCCCATTTGCCAAGGTGAGCAGCCTTCAGACACTTGCATGGTATCCTCCTGGGGATGTGGGTCCTTAGAATGAGCATCGTCCAGTTCCTGACTGTGGTAGCCTGGCCCTGGTGGAGGAAGAGGGCTTGTCCCGCCCCAGAGGAAGTCTGTGCTTACACTGTGCTTTCTTCCTGAATTGGATTGTTCAGCCCTCGGGAAGTTTGCTCAGCAGAGCTGCCTTTGCCCAGGCTCTCCAGCAGCCAGGAGCCACAGAACCCTGGTAACTTTTTAGATTGGTGGTCTAAGGGCTTCTTTGTCGAGGATGAGGGAGTGAGATGCTAGCTGCTGAGTGGTGGTTGGTCAACCTTCCCCAGCCCTAGTCCTGGCTGGCCATGGAGTTTAGTTACAAAGGGAAGGATAAGTAAGCTGGGAAAACCCATCCTGGGCACAGCATGTCCCTTACATAGACTCTGGAGGAAGGGGCCTTATTTCCATCACCATCAGTAGGTGGGCAGGGCCCTCTGGGTCATGCAGTCTCCTGACAGGAGACATGGTCAGCAGCTAGGAGCCTAGACACATCTTTATGAAATGCATGGTCATCTTAGTTGCCCCTGGTGTTGCTTTAAGTAGAAAAAAAGCAGCTGGCTCTGTTTTTGGTAAGATGGACTCTAGAACATATTAGGTGATGATTTTGTGGCTGGACGGATAGACCTGCTCTTGAAAAGCAGGGAATGAATGTGTGGGGGTGGGGGAGAGTACGGGGAAAGCCAGAGTTCTGCAGGCTCTGGGGTATGCTTTCCCACATGCGTATGGGGAAACAGGCCCGGACATCCTGGCCCCTCCTTGGGGGACCCCTGCCTTGGCCCAAGTAGAGCAGCTCTTCCTGTGTCTGTGCTGGCCTTCTCTGGCTGACAGGGTCAGGACATGGCCCCCAGGCACTGCCCTTTGCTGCTTGGGTTCACCCTAATCCTTTCCTGTAGCCCTTTGTGTCCCTATAGAGAGAAGCCCCCTTCCTAGCTGAGGTCACAGGGGTTCAGCTGTTTTGCTGATGGGCCTTGGCCAGGGTCAAGGGCAGATGTTCCATTGTATCTACTCTGCCAAGCTGCTTGGAGATCCTGGTTGTGACTAGCAGAGGGATTTAAGAGATACTGCCTACCTTGCCGGTTCTTGAACCTAAACTTGAGCATCTTGTCTCCATCCTCTCAGTCTTGGCTTGCTCAATGATTGAGAACTTTCTGGTGGCTTTTGCTAGTACCTCCGAGAATTGATCACAAATGGAGCTTGCAGCTACTCCTGGTGGTTGACTGGGTTGGCCTTACCAAATGCAGGGGCTGCACTGTATTGGCTATGACTCTAATGGAGTGGCCACTGAGCAATTGTTCAGCAGACCTAGGAAGGCAGCTGGCAGGATGATGGAAACAGTGCTGAGGTAGTTGCAGGGCTATCTGGATGGCCAAGTCTCCCTATGTTCCCTGAAAGCATCTCTATTCTTCAGCCTTGGAAAAGAATACTTTTGAGGTATTTCTTTGGGGCTTCTCTACATGCCATCTCCTCTGGGGCCTGGTCCCTTGGTGTCATCTGCTGGTTCTCTTGGCATCATCCCTTGACTGTCCAGATATACATATGCACTTCAACCTGTCCTCAGACCCAACCTGGTATTTCTGTGTACACTGTTGCTTGTATTTGGAGCCCTTCATATTGGCTTGCCCTTAGCAGAGTGCCCACAGGAATCCCCTCCTTCTACCTATCCAGGACTCTCAGCTAGGGAGGAGGAAGAGGAAACAAGCCTGTGGACCTCAGATCTGAGGAAGAGCCACTCTACTCTGGGGTCATGAGGCATCAGGACCTATGCCAGGCCAAGGTGGTACTGGGAGCTACTGAGGCAGGAAAGAAGTCTATAGGGACCCATGGTGTTACAATGACAGGGGTCAGGCCACAGCTGCTGTGGCCAATTTCTTAGGGAGTTTGGTGATTAGAGCCCTCTGGTGGCAAAGTAGGGTCCAGAGCTCATGCTTCCTGGGTGTGGTGTCCCCTTTGCAAACAGTGGTTGCTTACAGTGCACAATGCAGGGTGGCATTCACAGCAGGTCTTCCTGGCAGAGGAGAGTTGCAGCTGCTTCTATCACTGGCTTCTGAGTAATGGGATGGACAGGTTCCAGTAGTGACCTGCATAAGGGCCCCTGTTCCTCTCTCTCCTCAGTACCCTTATCTAGGAAATGGACCTTGATTAGCTCCATGGTCCCTCCCCAGCTCTGACATTCCAGGCCAACTGTTGGCTCCTATGTACCTTGCTGTGATTCATTTCCCTCTTCATGAGTCTGACAGGCTGGGCTCAGCCTCCAAGGAGCATGCTCCAGGCCCAAAAGGAGACTAAGGTGGTATGGGAATGTGTCCCGAGGAAAGGTTACAGAGAAGCTTCTTATGTGGGGTGTCCAGCCCCTGGCCTCTAGCAGAGAGAATGAAGGACTGGGTGTAGCTAACAAAGGTCACTTGTGGAGTAACAGGTAGGGCAGGGGGAAGCTGTGGCTCTGCAGAGCCTCAGGACCAAAGAGTGGGTGGTGCTAAGTTCTGCTCACCCCACCCAAGGTCCTCTGGGATGCATCCTCTTTGCCTTTTCCTGGTGGGAATCTCTTTCTATAGCTCTGCTGAGTGTGTTGAGCCCCAGACTTCTGAAGGCCACAGAGAGGAACTAGTGGTAACTCTATCAGCAGGGTGGCTGTGCTCACCACATGATCTGACTTTCCATGAGGCTTTTGAGACCTGAAAGGACTGCCTCTGTAAGCCTTTTATCTTCTGTTGTGTGGCCCAGCCCCATTCCCTGGACCTATCGAGAGGCCTCTTGAAAGGTGGAAGGGACTGTGCTGCACCTCTGCCAAGGGCCTGTTAAGTATGGCTACTTGCCTTGCAGGGTGCAGCTGGGAACCCTGGAGTTCAGAGAGGGTAGATTACTTGCCTAAAGGCACACAGTTGGGTGTACCACATGATGATAAGAACCAAGTAAAGAATAGTCGCTGTTCTAGGAGGAGAGACAGGAGTCCCTGATCAAAAGAAGCCTGTCCTCTGAGGATAAATTAGGGTCCAACCTGGCACATGTCAGCTTCTGTCAAATGTTCAGAAGGTGCTTCCTCCAGAAAACCTTCCCAGGCATAGATATGCTCAGTGCCCCTGTCTATCTCCCTGCCCTGCCTTCTTGCACACAGAGAGTCCATTGGTAAAGGTGTCTTTGTTTGGTTTTTGGTGTTAGCATGTATATTGATGTTAAGTGTTAAAAGGTTGTGTAGGCAAGCCAGCCAGCAGGCAGCCACCCACCTGGTATTGTCTGCCTCCTTTCAAGGGCTTTCTTTGCCTTCTCCCTGCTGGTGCTCACCCCACCCTCACAGTCTGGGCTGTGGTCGACAGGCCTGCTGCCTGGACAACTCTAAGCCCCGCAGACAGGCCAGACTGATGACATCTGTCTGCAGTATTTTTATCCAGTGACATTCCTGAGCTTGGGAAAGTGGTGGGTAGAGGCAGAGGCTGCCAGAGAACCCTTCTGTG
The DNA here is from genome assembly GCF_003668045.3 of Cricetulus griseus. Taxonomy (NCBI): domain Eukaryota; kingdom Metazoa; phylum Chordata; class Mammalia; order Rodentia; family Cricetidae; genus Cricetulus; species Cricetulus griseus. Next base: position 58,275,091 of record NC_048596.1, on the reverse strand, counting down.
GCCTGGGGACAGTCCTGAGGGCACCACCCATTACTGTTCTAATAAGCCAGGGCTTCTGTCTTGGCCACTGTCCTGGCTGAGAGCACAGGCAGATCTGAGATGGGAGCACTTCATATGGTGCTTGCCCACTTTCTGGCCACCTCCTGGGAAGTCCCCAACTCTGGTTTATGGGAACTGAGCAGAACACACCTGGATATGGTGCCAGAAGGATCCAGGCAAAGGCACTGTGTCCTGGGAAGGAGGCTGGACCCATTTGTAGAATCATCCTCCCCTTATGTCTATGTCTGCCAGGCTACCTCCTATAGCAGGGACGTGTGTGTGAGTGTGTGTGTGTGTGTGTGTGTGTGTGTGTGTGTGTGTGTGTGTGTGTCTGTGTGCAAATGCACAGGTGTGTGGTGTAGTGACCAGAAAACAACCCTCTTCATGTGGAATATCCAGCCTTCTCAGCTTCATTTGTTAGAGTGACTGTTCTTTCTCCAGTGACTGCTCTTGTTACCTGAGCCAAAATTCAGTTGGCTGCAAAGACATGGATTGAATTTTGGGTTCTTTCTACATTTCTATTGTGCCTATTTTTAAAATTAGTTGTTTGTGTGTATGTGTATATACACGTGCTTGTGCCTGAGTATATACATATATGTATGCCATGTACATGCAGGCAAAACTAGAGGCAAGGAGAGGCTTCAGCTCTCTGGGAACTGGAATTACAGGCAGCTAGGAGTTACCACATGGGTGCTGAGAATTGAACCTTACTTAGTCCATTTCAGGAGCAGCAAGTGCTGTTAACTGCCATCTCTTCAGCTCCATATTGTGTCTATTTTTATGCCAGGCTCATGGTGCTTTGCTTACTCAAGCTATAAAGTGTTATTTGTTTTTGAAGCAGGATCTAATGTAAAGTAAGTTGACCTCAGACTCAGACTATGTAGCCAAAGATGACCTTAAACTCTTGAACTCCATCACTACCTCCCAAGTTCTGGGATTATAGATGTGCACTAAACACCCTGCAATACATAGTATCCCACCTGTTTTAAACCACACTCTCTCCTCCCCTTTTGCCTCAGATTGAACTCAGGGCCTTGGGCATGCTAGGCAAGCACTCTGCCAGCCAAGTCACACCCCAGCCTGAGCATGTTTCAAAATTATGTGTTATGCTGTCTCCAGCCTTGTTCTTTATGGATGCAAGCTCCTGGACCATCTGGGTTCTTCTGTGACTCCATATCAATCTTAGGACTTAGTTTTAGTCCTGTGGGAAAAATGCCACTGATGCTCTGATAGTAACTATATTGAATCTGTATATTAACTTTGTACAGCAATGGGTACTTTAAGAATTTCCTTCAAAGCCACAAACATGGTATGACCGTCTTTGTTGTCCTCATCAAGTTCTCAAATTGTAATGTTCACTGTAGAGATATTTGCCTTTTTAGTTATACACAACTATCTTTTTGTAGCTAATATGAGCAGACTTTGTCTTGACTTTAGTCTTAGCAGGTTGGTGGTCAGATACGGAGGGCTGATGGTTGTTAAACATGCATTTTGTTCTCTGCATCTTTGTTATATTTCATGACCAGTTTGTGTGTGTGTGTGTGTGTGTGTGTGTGTGTGTGTGTGTGTGTGTGTGTGTGTGTGTTTGTGGCGTCCTGTAGATGGATTTTCTTTGGGTCATCAGCTCATAAATAGACTTATTATTAATTATGAAAGCTCAGACTATAGCTTAGGCTCATTCCTAGATAGCTCTTATAACTTAACCCATTTATATGATGAATCTACATTTTATTATATGGCGTTACCTCTCTCCATCTTGCACCTCCTGTTTCCTCTCTGAGTCTCCTGGCATCTCTGCCTTTCTTCTTCCTAGAGTCCTCTCTGTCCCTGGAAGTCTTGCCTAACCTCTTCCTGCTTAGCTATTGGCCATCTAGCTCTTTATTAAACCAATAAGAAGGTGCCTTGGCAAAGACACATCTTCACAGTGTAAACCAATATTTTGTAACTGTCTCTCATGTGGTCCATCTTGTAAGCCATTCCCTATGCTGGTGAGGTGTTTGCTCTATGAGTTCCTTGGGTGAGATGCTCTGTGAGTTCCTTGTAGGTGCCTTTAGTCCACAGTGTACTTTATTAATCCTCATTACACACACGCAGGTTTTTCAAGACAGGGTTTCTCTGTGTAGCCCTGGCTGTTCTGGAACTCACTTCGTAGACCAGGCAGTCTTGGAACTCTGAGATCTGCCTACCTATACCTCCTGAGTGCTAGGATTAAAGGCATGTGCCACCACTGCCCAGCTCTATAATGTACTTAAACTCCAGTGTTTCTCCATTGACTTTTTCTTGGACTGCCTTTCCATTTGTATAGCTTGTCCTTGATTTGTATCAATTTGTCATTGATACACTCTGTTAGATTCTGTTTCTCCTTTGAGATCTAATGCTCTTTGCTTTATACAGTTGGGTGCAGGAATTCACCTATGACTCCATCCCTTTACTATTCTATAGTGTGATTCTCTGTCTCTTTTTAGTCTTTGACTGACATTTGACTTCCCTGACATAAGTGTGACTACTGCTTGCTTTTGTTTTCATTTGCCTGAGTTGTGTTTCCCATCTCTGAACTTTCAGTATCTGTGTCAGTTATTTTTACCATGGCAGTGATAAAATACCTTACAGAAGCAACTTAAAGAAGGATTGATTTTAGCCTGCAGTTTGAGCTAGGATGAGACCAGAGACATTTTTTTTTTCAGGGTATTACATGAAGCTTTTCTTACAGATTCAATCTGTTGAAGAATTCTCTCAGTTTTGCTTGCTTTACAATGACTTTATTTTTTTATTTTCTGGAGGATAGTTTTGCTGGGTATAGTATTCTTGGTTGACAGCTTTTTATTCCCTTTTAGGACTCTGGCTGAATCATCCCATTCTTTTCTGACCTATAAGGCTTCTGCTGAGAAGGTTGCTGTTAGTCTAATGAGAATTCCCTTACATGCAACCTGACACTTCTCTCTTGCTGTGTTTAGAATTCTCTGCCTTGTATTTTGGTAATTTGATGATAATTTTGAAAGTAGAGTATCTTTTTTAATTTTTAGTTTTATGTGTATGGATGTTTTACCTACATGTACGTCTTTATGTGGCATGTGTGCAGTGCCTGCAGAGCCAGAATAGGGTGCTAGATTCCTAGAACTGGAGTTACAGATGGCTATGCACCATTATGTGGGGGCTGGGAATCAAAACCAGGCCCTCTGGAAGAGCAGCCAGTACTTTTAAACACTTATCAATCTGTCCAGCTCTGTAGAACTTTTGGTTGTATCCATTAGGGGGACTTTGAGCTTCACAGGCTTAAATGTCTGTATCTTTTCCCCCCAAAAATGTGTTTTCAGTAATTATTTTGTCAACTATTTTATTGAATTTCCATGCCTCTTTCCTTCTCTTCTCATTCTGAAACACCCACAATGGACCTATTTACTTACTTTCTGGTCTTCTATAGGCCTTGAAGGTTTCCTTTGCTTTGGCATTTTTTTTTGTCTGACTTTCCTTTTTTGTTAGACTTGTATTCAGGCTCAGAAATTCTTCTGCTGGATCTAGTCTGCTCAGAGGCTTTTAATAGTATATATATATATATATATATATATATATATATATATATATATCGCATTCTTTCATTCCAGATACCTCCCCTAATCTGACTCTCTGCTAAATTTTGCACTCATATCACAAAGTATTTCCCAAGTTCATTAAGTTTCCCTGCTGTAGTAAAAGAATCACTAGCTTGAGTTCTTTGTCAGGCAGTCTATTTTTTTCTTTTCTTTGGGATGTGTTGCTAGAGTTACCAGTTCCTTGTGCTCTTTCACTTCTGTCCAGAGGCCTTTAGGACACAGTGTTCTCCAGCAAGGTAATCCTCTGCTCTTGACTTCAGGTGGGCTATGCTCACATGCCTGGCCTTTATCTGCAGCCCCTAGGAAGTACTTCTGGTGGCTACTTGTTTCCCATCTCATGGTACCTGCCTTATACCTGGCCACTTCATCTGTAGGGTACAGATTCATTGGGGAGCAGGCCTTCAGGTTCCCCTCCATGCCTCTTGCAGGTGGGTGCCATTCTCTGCACCTTCTCTAAACTGTTCTTGGGCCACTCAGAGCATCCCTCCAGAGTATCTTCTCATGGAACTTGCTATCTGAAAGCCACAGTCAAGTTCATCAAATGCCTAGAAACCCAAGCCATCTCCAACTTTTTTCAGGCCTCAGCCCTTATAGAGAATCCCCTTTAGCAGCACAGGGATCCCCACCCTACCTCAGGCTAGAAGTACATCTTTCCCTCATGTTGGTTGCAGCCTCCCTGAGAGGGAAGGCCCTCCATCCTGTGTTTCCTTCCCAGAGGTACCCCATCCACCTGGCAGAGGAAGAATGTGGGGGTTACCAGGGAAAGCCCACTGTGTCTAAGCATCCCCTGGGAGTCATGAGATCTTAGCACTTGACCTTGGCAGAGTTCTGCTCTAACCATCCCTTCCTGTTCTTCATGAAGCACATCTATGTCCCTGGCTATGATATCTTAAAATATGGTAAACCATGAAGATCTTGTGGTTAAAGGAGCATGCTACTGGCATGTATTCAGGCAGACAGCCAAGGCAACCAAGTTTTACACATCCATATAAGGAAGTGTAGCATCTCAAAGCAGATGAAGGTCATGACGGATGTCCCATCATCAGATAGCCAAAGCATGTAACAGTCAGATGGAGCTCACTGGTGGCACAGCGTGCTGAGATGGCTTCCAAGTGGGCCAGAGAAGCAGTTGTGTGGGAGGTACCATGCGCACATGACATCATGTAACTGTAAGGAACAGTCCCAGGTCATACGGTGGGTCTTCAGGGAGAAAGCCACCATGGAGCCAGGCATGTTGGAACATATCTGTAATGCCAGTGCTTGGGAGGCTGAGGCAGGAGGATTTCCACAAGTCTAAGGCCAACCCTGTCTATACATCAATGCAATTCAAACAAAACAAAACAAATAAAAATTTCCTCCAAGAGCCAGGAGAGCAGGAATGAATATCCTTGCTTTATACACTTGACTGGGGATCATACAAATACAGCCTTTTGTGAGTAAGAAAGAAAAAACTAAGCTCAAGTAAAAGCTTCAAGTGTAATTTTTTTTTTTTTTTTTTTTTGAGACAGGGACTGACTTTGTAGCTCTCTGGCTTGCCTGGAACTAGATAGGTGAGATCAGGTTGGCCTCAAACTCACAGATATTCACCTGCTTCTGTTTCCTGAGTGCTTGAATTAAAGGTGTGCTACCAAGCTGAGAAAATGTATCTTAACTAGAAAAAACAGCCCCTGTTGATTAAAACAAAGGAGGTATACTAAGAGGTGAATGCTGACTCTCAAGAATGGACTGGCTTCAGGTGACATCTTTACACTGTCACCTCTTTGGGACAAATAGACAACTCTCAGAGACCATGCCATGGGGTGGCACCATTTCTCAAGTTGCTCTGAGGCTGCTGTTTGGGAATTATAGGTGGGGACTAGCGCATAGTCATCACAGCAATAGTTAGAGGACATTCATCCTGAATCACTCTATATTTGAGTGACTGGCATCAGTATTCATTCACCATGGTTAGAATTTTTCTGGAAAGGTAGGAAACAAGGCTATGAGCCCCCCATCCCCAAATTCCCTTAACCCCAAAGATCTATAGCTCCTAACAGACAGCTGAGCCTACTGACACAGCAGGTGCCCAAGCCAAGCCTGTAGCAGGAGGCAAGGAAGTGGCCAGTGTATGCCAGGGTATGTCACAGGACTTGAGAAAGCTTGCCTGTGTGCCTTGTTGGCAGTAACACCTGGAGTGGGTCAGAATGTACTGTAGGGATTCAGATCCCCAGTCATGCTAGTGACTAAGGGACAGCTTGGGAGATGAATAGGTGACGGATAGCCCTGACCTCACCCAGCACACACCTGTCCTGCTTTCCTCTGTAACAATAACCAGGGGTACCAAAGCACTGAAGAGGTCCCATTTTCTTCGGGGCCCCTGCCAACTCCTGCTTTTGCTTAAAGCCACACAGGGCTGAGCTGCAGTATCATGGATTTTGGTGAGATCACAGATTAGGCTTTGAGTGTCTCAGCTACCAACTTGTCCAAAATCTAGATGTGTGAGACAGCCTTGTATTGGGGTAGAACTGCTCCCCCAGGACCTGCATTGCCATCACTGTTGGAGGAGTGAGTGAGCTGGGGACAGCCTCCAGATCAGGCTTATGGGAAAAAAAAACTTCTGGGGCCAGAAGAACATGCTTTGGCAGTAATGATGGGGGTGAAGTGTGTAAGTCATGATGGAAGGGGCCTGTAGGGTAGAGAACCTGAGGTCTTGGGTGAAGAAATAACACCAAGAAATATTCAGAGGGAGGGAGGGAGAGGCAGGGAGGAGGGACTGGGAGAGTATGTAGCATGTGCCTTTCTTGGGTCCTGATTAAACAAATTGCAAAATCCACTGTTTGAGATTCCCTCTGGCCCAAGGACATGCTCCTTTCTTTTCTGCAGTGAGTGTCACCTGTTGGGTCTGTGTCCCCTGGCTCCTGTCTGCTATGTGAGCTAGCTCTGCCCAGTGGGGAGAGGGTGGGGTTGCTGTGATCCTTTTGTGGCTAGCTCCCTGGGACCAGAATGTCAGGGAAATGCTGGGGTAGAGCAGATAGACTAAGGTTCATGCCCAGTCTCTGGTGCTCCTTCATGCCAGCCCTGTGATATCAGCAGTGAGATAGAAATGCCAGGCTTCCTGGGGAGTGAGTACTTGAAGGAACCTAGCTGGAATGACCTGCAGTATCTGTAGTTGCAGTGTCTGAGGTAGGATGGGGCAATGCTAAATGCTGCCTGAAATTGGCCCTCTTCATGTGACTAGTTCCACCTCTTGAGAACTGTAATTAGGGAACTAGGAGAAGCAGTGTGCCCACCTATCCCAGGGAAACAGGAGGCATGTAGGTAGGAATGCCTTGCTAAGAAAACCAGAGGGGTGCTGGTGAGCCTTTGAAGGTGCAGAGCCCAGGCCCTGCTGGAGGCTTCCAGGAATGTGGGGGGTGGGGAATCACACCTGTACCTCAGAGAAGCCACCTGACTTTTGCTGTGGTCTGGTGTTTACCTCACACTTCTTGAAAGGGGGAAAGTGCCTGGTGCCTTTTCCAGCCTTCCGTATGGCCAACCAGTAGTCCTATCTGTAGATAGCCAAGGCTGGCGGCTGCCTTCTGTGCTGACCTAAAGTCCAGAGACCATTGTCTGGAGAATAGGCAAGGACTCTCCCCTCCCTCTGCCCCCCCTTCTCATCTCTCCCTCCTCTCGTCTTACTTTTACTTCCTCTTCTCTCCCTTTCTCCTCCTATTCCCTCCTCTCCCCTCCCTGTATTTCTTCTTCCTCCTCCCCAACCCCCTCCTTCTCTCCCCTTCCTTCCCCTCTCACTTCCCTCCATCTCCCTCCCCCCCCTTCCTTGGCTCTTCCACCGTCCTCTTCTCTCCTCCTCCCTCCTGCCTGAAGTTTTTTACTTGGTAACAGGCCAAGCCCTTCCCTGTTTCCAAGTAATGAGGCATGCATAGGTCTTTGAGGTGGTTTTTGTTCTGTAGGGTCACTCCTACAGAGTCCTTAGCTCCCTCCCTGGGGACAGGCTATAATATCACAGTACTTGGCCCAGGGACCAGGGGCTTGGTATTTAATCCACAGGTCCTGTAGAGGATAGCCTGGGCTGGATTTCTACCTGCTGTTGCCCACATGGCTGGGCCCCTCTTTGACTGAGGCTGCCTGCTTTTAGACAATCCCCTCTGTATAGGTGAGAGTCTCAGGAAGGCCCATGTTCTTGTTGTGTATCCCAGCTGACAGGGTGACAGAATCAGAACATGGCTTGTCCTCCTTCCATGGCTCAGCTGGGTAGCTGTAGTCCACAGCTGGGTCTTAGAATTGCATTAACCAGAATGGTGTGGTTTTTCCTTCTTCCTGAGAACCCGAAAGCTAGGGGTGTGTACAAAACCACACAGGAGATTTGGTGTCTTCGAGTCAGACCAGACTGAACACCTGGCTACCAATGACCAACAATAGCTTCTCCTCAGCTCAGGAGCCCTACCTGGCCCTCTGATCTCAGGAGGGCTGTGATTCACTGAGCACCAGACAAGCCCCTCCCCAGCTGCAGCAGAGGTTCACTATCTTGAATCCTCTATTCAGTATGCAGTGGAGGTTTCCAGAGAACCTGTAGGACCCAGATCCTCCCAGCCAAGCAGGAAGCAGGACTCCAGTGGCAGGGAGTGTCTATCAAGTGGTCTAGTCTCCCTGGGGAAGACAGGCTGGGTAGAAGGTGGGCCCAGACAGCAAAGGCCAAATTGCTTGCCTGTGTTGCTCTGAGCAGACAGAGACAATGCCCATCTTCCTGGGGAATTCTGTGGAAGGGGACCAGAAGTGGTGCAACTGTGGAATCTGGGCTCTCAGGTGACATTGGAGAGCAAGTAGGCTTCGTTCATTTAAAGATGGCCTCAGTTTGGCTGGATCCTAGAATGCCCTCTCCTGAGTGAGTGGTAATGGCAGGGGATAGTTTGAGGTGGATGTGGTACCATCCCAGTGCCTGCATACTGAAAGTATATGACCTGGGAGATCACCTTGCTTTTTGGGCTATTTCCTCACATGTGGACAGGACCTGGGCCTCTGTCTTAGGGATGCTAACAGGTTATGTGATCACATGGGTTCAGGTATCACAGAGTCTCACATCTTACTATATGTGGCCATTTAAAGGCCCCTCAAGGCTGCCATGTCACTATTCATTCTTCTGCATCTCTGGTCTCAGAGTGGACATAGGAGAGAGTCACCTCCTTGCAAGTGCTGGGACTGTTCTGTATTGCTCTGGAAATAGGATCTGCAGTGAGGCAATTCTCCAGAGCTTAGGGGAGATAAGCCACACACATTGATTTAGAGTGGAGCTGAGACACCCTTACCCTTGCCCCTTACCCTGTCCCCACTAGCTTCCATGACACTGAATGAGAGAGGCCCAGATGGGAGTCTATATTTCCATGTGTGCACATGGGTGTTGGGTGGATAAGGTGACAGTCCACAAATAATGAATGACTATTTTTGTGTAATTCTTGCTTCCAAGTCAAGCTTCTTGGGAAAGCTGGAGTATTAGACTGCCACAAGGTGTGGAAAGGATCATCTTGCCTTATGCCAGTGCAGAGCCAATAAAGCAGGAGCTGCAGAGGATAAACAGACGTGAGAAGTGGGTAGCAACTGATGAATTTGTGCATAATGGGGAGAAGTGGCTGGCTGGCTGGCTGGCTGGCTGGCTGGCTGGGTGGGTGGACAGTTAAATTAGTAGATGGATTGTGGTGGGTGGTAGATGTGTAGGTGGTTTGATGGATGGCTGAGTTCATGGGTGGTAGATGGATGGATAGAATGGTGGGTTGGTGGATGAATGGAGAGGTAAACTGATAGGATGGTGGGTGATAGATACGATAATGGGTAGATGGATGGCTGAGTTGGTGGATGGGTATGTGGGTGGATGGATGGATAGTTAGGATGGTAGCGTGTGGACTCTTGGTATAGCAGTAGGTAGATACATGGAGAGATGTGTAGATAGGGTGATAGGTAGAAAGATGAATGGGTTGGTAAGTGCATGGATGGATGGATGTCTAGATTGGTGGGTATGTAGGTAGATGTATGGAGAGATGGATAGGCTGGTGGGCAGAGGGATGAGGGGTAGGCAGAAGGAAAAATAGACAGATACAGCTTGTAGTATTCACTGAGGACACTGACCAAATCATCTGCTTTCCTGAGAATGTCCATAGGATCACGTGGCCTTGCCTTTGTAGTCAGCTGTGTTGCTGCTCTGTCAGCCATCTTGAACCATTGTTTCCTGTTCATCCTACACTGTAACCAAAGTCTGAGACCCAAAGAGTAACAGAGTTTCCTTAACTTGAAAAGAAAAACAGTCTTATTGTGTCTTTTAGAGACTTAGGGGACACACAAAGACATTTCCCATCCTGAAGTGGTTTCTAAATATGCCTCTATGGTGGGACATGGGCTGCCATGGGTAGCCTGTTAATGCTTGGACTCTTGGCCAGCGAATGGGTTCTGGATCAGTGGGTGTTGGTTGGTTGGCTGGCTGTGGTGTTCCTGTGACGTGGAAGGGCTAAACTCCTGTGTGGGTATGGATGTCAAGGTCAGGGTTGTCATGCTGCCATTACTGTCTTTCATGTACCCTTCCCCTGACCTTTTCACTTACCTGAAGTACCTGGGGACAGCTCTCAGTTTCAAGAAAGTCTATTCTTGGTGCCCAGAAGCAGTGAGCAGCATCTCAGGCTCTTGCTCTCTCTGATCTAGAAGCAGCTATCATGTCCCATAACTTCCTCATAAGACCCTTTCCATGAGTGAGTGATGGGTTTCCTGGGCAGGTGGTCTCACAAGAGAATCCTGGGTATGTGTGGCCTGACCTGCAGGTGAGAGCCTGGCAGGGCCGAGGGCCAAGGCAGAGCAAACTCAGAGGAAAACTAAGGGGGAGGAACTGGCCAGTCGTTTGAAGGAACTCAAAGGAGACTCTCCATTGATGGCATGTGGGGTCTGGTATAGAGAGGTCAGAAACTGTGTCCCTGCAGACTTGACACCCAGAATTCTTTCCAGTGAGTTGAGCAGTCATGAAAGGTCCTAGTAGGTGAGGACCACAGCCTGCTTTGAATCTCTAGCACTGCAGATTTGACACTGGGCACAGGAGGGCTGAAGGCAGTGGAACCAAAGCAAAGGCCACTGGGAACCTTTAAGAGATGTCTCAGCTGCCACAGAGAAAGCACTGGAGTGGTGGTGGGGTCCCAGGTTTGCATTTGACAGAAAAGCAGGATTGGTACTCTGTTCCAGGCTCAACCCATGACCTCAGGTGACCTGTTGACTTCCCTCTGTCCCTGGGGCATGTGATTCCCACCTCACTTGGCTAGGAGGTAAAACAGAAGACAGGTATACAAAGGGCCTTTGAGAAGTCCCTGCCAACCTGTGCAGTAAAGATGGTTTTCCGCTAAGTGTAAACTTGCCCTCTCTGTCCCAGATCAAGGACCCTGGCTTAGCTCTTTTGAGGTGTGCCACCTCCCCAGGCAAGTGGGAATGTTCTGGCTGTCCTTGGCACAAGTACTGGGGTGGGGAGTTGGGGGGAGATTGGGGACTCCACTTTTTCCCAGCTTTGGTTCCCAGGGCGGCCCCACCTCTGCTGTGCTTATCAAGGCCTTCCTGGCTGGCTGCCTGAGGCCTCAAAGTCATACCGCCCTGGGCGGGTGTCCTTGGGCAAGCCAACCTCTTCCAGGGTGGGGAACAAATGGCTGTCACATGTGGGGTACCAGGCACCTGTTGAGTAGGATACATACTAGCTTACAGAGGTTCAGGGGTACCAGGCTCACATAGGCACCTAAGTATGTTCTCAGTGTGTCTGCTGGAGGGCCTCAGCTGGAGCCAGGCAGGGAAGATCCAGCCACTGCAGGGGGTCTTGGAGGTATCAAATACATCCTGTGTGGGGCAGTTCCCTCACAAGTCCTGTCAGCATAGAGTCAGAGGGAAGTGTGTGAGCAGCACTTGGAGCTCCTGACAAGCTGAGCCTGCTGCAGGATTAACCCAGAGCCCAGGATGAGGAGCTCTGTCTTCAGGGCACTGTGGATATTGGATGTCACTTGGACAGACAGGTGCTCAGAATAAGGTCAGGACATGTGGAGGAAACTTTGGTACAATTAGATCTGGGTTTGACTGGCATGGAAAAGTGTCCCTCACTTTGGCAGGTGACGGGGTGCTCACCCTGGAGCCAAGATATATGGTCATCTAGCTTGGGAAGAAGAACCAGAAAGAGACATTAAGGAATCACGATGGTGGCCTCATGTGAATTTTATAACAGTTGCCTTTCTGTGTTTTGTATAAAAAAAGTTCACTGTAATAAAACTAATAAGAAACCTGCCAGAGGGTTCTGCCCCCTGCCTCCCACTGCGGGGTGTTCTTGTCATTTTGGGTGGAGAAATCTGATTGAATGTGCTTTGGGACTAGAAGAGGTGTTGAGCTAGTAACATATGCCTGGTGAGGGGTCCCATAGGCTCTTAGCCTCAGGGCACTGTGCATTTTGGGTTCTGGGTCTGAGTTCAGGTCCTATCCTTTAGGGAAGTCTGGGTTAGCATGAATGATGTGGGAAGGCAGCCCTATGGCCTGATGGAAAGAACCCAGCTTCTCTTTGGGACCAGTACTGCATGGTGCATGGTTCACACTTGGAGGACCTCTATCTGGCTAAGTGACCTCTGGGGTTCTCAAAGCCCTGGGTAGCAATAAAAGGAGCAGCCTTGGGTGGGGCAGGGAGCCCAGGTAGCTCACAGGTAGGTTTGGGACTAGAGGATGGGTCCCATTTTAAGGCTTGAGCCCATAGATACAAGGATTGTGAATCCACTTCTTGCCTTCTCTCTGTCACAGAGGGTTGGAAGACCAAAGGTGAGTTCCTGGTGATATGACCGTTCCCTTTGGAGGCTTTGAAGGAAGTAAGGTGTTCTATACCTAGATACCAGACTTGCCACTGTTGTTGTGGCTTTCACCTGAGTGGCCAGCCAGGTTACCAGTTCCCCATCAAGGTGGGAGGCCTCTCTGTCTAGCACATAGCAGGCCATCTGAGGGCCTGAGCCAAAGGGGACTTTGACCCCCACCAGGGCTGGGACACCTACAATCCCCTTGACTATATGGCTTGTCTTAGTGAGGACCACAGGGCAGGGGTGGAACCTGTGGCCCTAGGGCCTGTTGGGTGGCCCTCTGTCTGGTGCAGCGTGGGTAGTTTTGTGTAGCCCCACCCTGTCTCCATTCACTGTTCACAAGAGTGCATTGCACAAACACCTGTTGTAGGTGGGGCTGCTGCCCTGCGTGGCTTGTCTAGCTGGGACTAAACCAGGTTCTTTTCAAAGCCCAGGGTAGGCAGCAAAACATGGGGCTCCTTCATCTTGTATGGATTACCTCAATATAGCTGGCTCAAGTCGAAGGCATTCCCATACATTGAGGAGGCTGGCCTGGCCTGTGTGAGGATGTGAGGGGAGTGTATCTCCACTAGCCTCCCTTCCAGGACAGGGTAGCCTTGGGTTTCCTGGAGCCTTAGGTGAATGAATGCAGGGTAGCCTAGAGCCTCTCATAGGTCTGCTTGGCAGCCTGATACCTGCTGGGTAGCCTGGGGCCATGCCATGGCTTTTCACAACCCTGAATATAGGGCTGGCAGCATTCCTGAGAACCTGCCGGGAGCTCGGCTCTACCAGGTGGCTCCAGATCTGACCTGCTTGCTGTAACCTGACCCATCTCTCCCCTGGAGCTGTGTGGCTGCTGGGTTGGGACACCTCCCTGGGAACTCAGACCCTCTTGGGTGAATGTGAAGGCTGGGCATAAGGGACCTGCCCATTTATATCTGGTCCAAGAGGACTCTGCAGTGTAACGAATCTTTCTGGAGCTTCTGCTTAGGACATGTAAACCATAGCATTGCAACGATGACCATGGTTACTGGAGGCCACACAGACATGCGCTGTCCCAGTTGCTCCATTTTTACATCTGTGGAGACTGAGACCCAGAGTAGAAGCCTTCAAAGAAGAGGTGACTCTGTCTAGGGTTCTGCTCTGGTGGTTATGTGTCCATGTGTGTGGGTGTGACTCCCTCCTAGGCTGGGCATGTCTCCCCTCTTTAGAAAAGTCTGGAGGCTCTGAAGCAGAATGTGATAGTCCTGTTCTCAAGCAAGGTAAGAGTGAGGGGCTGTCGAGAGTTACCATGGAGACAGCTGCAGGCTTTCTGCTGACATCTCTAGCAGGTCCTGGAGTATGAACAGGTGGCAACTGTCACTTCTGCCTAGCCTGGGCATATCTGGGCTGGCTCATCTTCTCCCAGGAGAGGCTACTCCTACTAGTCCAGAGCCCTTTTGCAAGCATGATGTAACCAGCTTGCTGGGTTGTGAGAATGCTGGCCAATGCCATTACAGGCCAGGTAGCAGAGGGGCTGGGCTCAGTGTCTGGTGATTTCTCAGCCTCTCTGTGCCTCAGCTATTAATGGAAACTGGCTTCAGGGTGGTCTAACTCATAGAGTGAGCTTCTCCACTGCCAAGGTAACATTGTCTGCTGTGTGATGGAGTCAAACACCATGCCTGGCAGAAGCCAATAGAAGCCCTCCCCAGTGGGTGAAGTTGCTTCTGGGGCCCCTGTCCATAGGAGGATTTGAAAATTGAATGAAGGGGTCAAGGTGCACAGTAGGTAAAAGCACTTGCTGCACAAGCCTGATGATCCGAGTTTGGTCTCTGGAACCCATGTAAAGGTGGAAGAGAGGATCAACTCCACAGTTGTTCTTGGACCTCTATACACACACAAGGGTATGTGTGCCCTCCCTCCACACCCTACACATGCACAATAGTACTGTGTCAAAGGTGAGCACAGAGCAGGCCTTGAGAACATAGTCTGGTGGACACTGGGAAGCACAGGCTACCCCTGTGGACAGGAGAGCTGGGGTTAGCAATCCCTGCTTCAGGCAAAGAGTAAGGGTCTGATTACAGGATAGGATTCTTTCAACTTCACACATGCTAGCCAGCCTGCTTCTTCATTCATATTGCTCTGGGTGTGTCCATGTATGTGCGTGGCTTCATAAGGCTTTAGGTAGTACTGAATTATTCTGTGTGGTTTCCTATGACTATCTGCAGCTCCATGTAGGTATAGGTGGCTTTGTGTAGCTGGTTCTGTCCCTCTTTTGCCTCTGGGTGAAGCCCTCCTCCATAGTACCAGTCTATAAACTGTAATGCCATCCCTGATGTATCAGCAGACCCAATGGGACACATTGGATCTCTCCACCCTCATGTCACCATGAGTGTCCCTGTCTTGGCCATGAGGGGAGGGATGACAATGGTCCTGGCTTTGTTCTGAGAGCATAGCTTCATGTTTCTTTCATGTGTTTGAAGTTACACATGCAGTGTGTGTGTGTGTGTGTGTGTGTGTGTGTGTGTGTGTGTGTGTGTGTGCATGAGGGTGTATGCCTCACTTGCAGGGGCAGATCTGTGGGGTGCAGGGGTCAGGCACCTGCCCCCAGGCGAAGGCCACGACTCTGCTGCATTGTAAGCTGAGCTGGTTCCTGGCACCTCTGTTGTCACTGGTTCCAGAAGGAGCATTCGGAGGACAGGGTACTGTGAGAGTTAGGTGGGGACTCAGGGATGAGATGCTGCTGTGGGACTCGGGCTCCCTGTCTGTGTGAACCCGACTAGGCTGCTATCCTTTGCCAGGCCCCTTCATCATCTAGAGTCCTTGGGGACCACACCTGCCCTGCACCTCCTGAGGAGTGAGTGACAATGCTGGGGACTTAGTCTGGTGCCATTCTGTTTTCAGGTGTATTGGGTGCACTAAGGATGGGTGACTCTATCAATCCTAGCTATGTCTCAGCTTCAGGGGCTCCCTCCTGATACCCAGGGCCATCAATACCATCACACAGGAATGGCACAAGTAGACAGGGCTTAGACTGAAATTTCCCCAAAGGCCTCTCCATCTTCATCCCCTAATCCTGGCCTTCAAGGTGGGCACCTTGCAGGCAGGGAGGCACAGGTCTCACCCACTCTGTGCTCTCCTCTCCAGTGAGTTCCAAGACTCCTACTCAAAGAGCTGGCTCATGGTGTTGCAGAGCCTCCAGAAGGCTTTACCAGTGGTTGAGGTGCATTAGTGTGTACAAGGACTGGACGCTGCAGGTGGAAGGGGGTTGACGCATCAAGCCTATTCCTATCACAGTACTGCTGGATCCTGGGAGACAAAGGCACAATCATATAGGGACAACCTCAGTAGATGGGGAAGGCAGGGGCCATGTCCCCTGTGTGTAACAGTTCGAGGTATGCAAATGCCCAATCATTGCCCTTGTCATTCTTCTTTTTAAAAAGAAATTGTATTCAATTTTTATTATTGTGTTTGGGGTGCATGCTCTGGTGTGTGTGTGTGTGTGTGTGTGTGTGTGTGTGTGTGTGTGTGTGCGCGCGCGCGCGCGCGCGTAGATCAGAGGGCAACTGCTCCACAAATCCTGCTTCTTATCACTGACTTTAAAAACTTCAAATGTTTTTTTTTTTTGAAATTCAAATATGATGTCAGCAGAGCAAAGGAATATCTGCAGATCTTCAAGTCAAAAATTGTTGAGTGTACGTGTCAGAAGACAGCAGAGTCTGCAGCTTAATTCTAGGCCAGAGGACAGTGGAAAATTGCTGAAGACAGCTGTGACTTTCATGGAGGGTAATGAACAGAAAGTGTTGGAAACCAAAGACACATAGAAATTTTAACCATCTTATTTAGTTTTTGATAGACCAAGAGAACAAATGGTATCTCACATCTGTAATTCCAGTACTCAGGAGGCTGAGGCAGGAGGCTGGCCATGAGTTTGAGGTCATTGTGTGCTACATTGTGTATTTCAAACCACCCTAGCTACACTGTGAGACTTGTCTCAATAAACAAATGCAGTGAAAGATATTTGTTTATGTGTCTGCCTGAATGTGTATATGTGCCTGATGTGGAGGCCAAAGGTAAGTGTTGGAGTCCCTGAAACTAGAGTTATGGGGGTTGTGAATTGCTGTATTGACACCAGGGATTGAATTGGAGTGCTCTGCAAGAGCAGCAAATGTTCTTAACTGCTGAGCCATCTCTCCAGCTCCAAAAACACAAGCTTTTTAAAAATTATTTTTTTACTATGTGTAGGTATATGCATCTACACATGGACATGGACATGTGAGTGTAGGTGCCTGTGAGAGGTCAGAGGCATCTGATCCCCTGGATCTGGAGTTACAGTTGTGAGCCACTTGATGTGGGTGCTGGGAACTGAACCTGGGTTATCTGGAAGAGCAGCAGCTCTCTTAACCACAGAGCCATTGCTCCATCCCCCAAACTCATTTTTAAAGATTAATTCCATTTTTATTTGTGCATCTGTGTTTATATCTGTATGTGAATGCCCCCAAAGGCCTAAATTCACCACTGGATCCCGTGGAGCTGGAGTTATAGGTAGTTGTGAACCTCCCAATGTGGACACTGAGAACCAACCCCAGTCCTTTGGAAGTGCAGCAAACACACTTAACTGCTGAGCCATCTCACTAGCCACCACCTAATTTTTTTATTTAAAAATTTTATACTTATTTATTTTGAGTATTCAGGTGTTTGGGTAGAGGAGGTAGATATCCCTGCATGTATATGGATATCAGAAATTGTCTTGCAATAGTCTGTTTTCTCCTTCCAATATGTGGGCTCCAGGGATCAAATGCAAGTCATCAGGCTTGATGGCATGCTCTTTGACCCTCTGTGCTGTCTCATTGATCCAATTTTGAATTTTTAATATAATTAAAACTTGTTCCTTTTCTAGCACATCTGGGACACTCAAAACACCCATGTTACCTAGACCATAAAAAGCCTCAGGCATTCCAAAATTTAGAGCCTATATAGTAAGTGTCCCCATCTCAACCAGTCATTGGTTGTTAACTACAAAGTTTAATTAATAAAAAGTTTCAGAAGAAAAAATACTTAAAAATAGTGACAACTGGTGTTATGTTCAGGAAGTGGTCTCCTGTACCAACATAACACCAGTAGCACAAACACTGAGATCAACAATTGATAAAAGGGACCTCCTGAAACTGAGAAGCTTCTGTAAGGCAAAGGACACAGTCAGCAAGACAAAACGGCAGCCCACAGACTGGGAAAAGATATTCACCAACCCCACATCTGACAGAGGGCTGATCTCCAAAATATACAAGGAACTCAAGAAGCTAGTCTCTAAAACACCAAACAATCCAGTTAAAAAGTGGGGTACAGAACTAAATAGACAATTCTCAATAGAGGAATCTAAAATGGCTGAAAGACACATAAGAAAGTGTTCAACATCCTTAGCCATCAGGGAAATGCAAATCAAAACAACTCTGAGATATCATCTTACTCCTGTTAGAATGGCTAAAATCAAAAACACCAATGACAGTTTATGCTGGAGAGGATGTGGAGAAAGGGGAACACTTTCTCCACTGCTGGTGGGAGTGCCAACTTGTACAGCCACTGTGGAAATCAGTATGGTGACTCCTCAAGAAAATGGGAATGAGTCTACCACAAGATCCAGCAATTCCACTCCTAGGCATATACCCAAAAGAAGCACATTCATACAACAAGGACATCTGTTCAAAGATGTTCATAGCAGCATTATTTGTAATAGCCAGAAACTGGAAGCAGCCTAGATGCCCCTCAACCAAAGAATGGATAGAGAAAATGTGGTACATTTACACAATGGAGTACTACTCAGCAGAAAAAAACAATGGAATCTTGAAATTTGCAGGAAAATGGATGGAACTAGAAGAAATCATTCTGAGCGAGGTGACCCAATCACAAAAAGACAAATATGATATGTACTCATATATGGATTTTAGACATAGAGTAAAGGATTACCAGCCTACAATCCACACTGCCAGAGAAACTAGTAAACAAGGAGGACCCTAAAAGAGACATACATTGTCCCCTGGAGAAGGGGAAAGGGTCAGGATCCCCTGAGCAAATTGAGAGCATGGGAAGATGGAGGAGGGAGCTATGAGAATGAGAAGGGAAGAAGAGGAAGGATGCAGAGGTCATGAGGGAGCAGAAACGTTGAGTCAGGTGAAGAATAGAAGAAAGGGTATGTGATAAGTAGGGTTTTAGTTGGGAGGGTGGTAGGGGAGGACGGGAGGGAGAAGGGAACTGGGATTGTCATGTAAATCAATCTTGTTTCTAATTCAAATAAAAAAATGATAAAAAAGAAAATGTACAAATCTCACAAATGTCCTGTAAAAGGCTAAACTAAGATATTTAAAAAGATAGTGACAACTATTATTACTATGTAATAATAGAGTAGAAGCAGCAAAGGGTTGCATGTACATCTCTGCTCTGAGATAAATTCATAGCTGTGTGGAATTTTATATTTAAAAACAAGTGAAGAAATCAAGGAAAAACAAGGGAATAAGAGATAAGAATGAAGAAAATAAACTGTTTCATCCTGGCAGTGGTTCCTAGTTCTTTAGGAACAAAGGTAGGGAAGAGATATTCTTACTATGTTTGAATGAGAAATGTCCCTCATAGGCTCATGTACTTGAACACTTGGTCTCCAGCAGGTGGCACTGTTTGGGGAAGTTGGGAGTGGGGTCTTTACTGAAGTGGATTAATGGAGGAGGTAGGTATTTATTGTTATAGCTAGCCCTACTTCCTGTCTTTTTGCTTTCTTAACTGCCTACCTATGAACAAGCAGCCTCAGGCCAGAACTGAAAGCCACTCCCACTGACACAGCCTTCTCTGCCATGCTGACTATACATGCAAAACCTTGAGTTCAAGTAAACCTTAAGTTGCTTCTTGGAAGGTATTTGATCAGATGAGAAAATTAATACATGCACTCATAATTCTAGCCTTGGATAATCTTATTTCTAAAAATTAGACATTTAACTAAAGATGTAGAAAAAGTTTTAAGTTGGTAATTTGGCAAACCATATTGTAGCAAATTTAAAATGTTTGGGACTTCATAATTTCTCTGTTTGAAATGGACAGATAAACTAGAGAAAGGTCACATAATAATGCCTGTCATTCTTCTTCTGAACCCAGAGACAGACGATGACACTTGCATCACTACCCTAGTCAGACTCTCATGGTGATGGCACCCCTGTTGTGCAGGCCTCTGAACATCTCCTTGCCAAATGGGCAGTCATGTTTTCTGTTTGTTCTTCTGGTCACAAAATCCAGAGACACTCAGCAGAGAAAATTGGGGAATTTCAAGGAAGAAAATAAAATTAATTCATTGAAGGAAAGTTAATGAGGTTAACTGGAGGTCCTTCAGTGTCTTTTTTTCTTGCTTGTGTAAGTGGTTGCACAATTTTTCTCTCCTGTGTGTGTGTGTGTGTGTGTGTGTGTGTGTGTGTGTGTGTGTGTGTGTGTGTGTTTGCACATACTTGAGGGCTTATGTATACATAGGGACCCTGGTTGCCTTTGTTAGCTTCAGTTACTAACATGACAGTCTAGAATCACCTGAGAATGGTGTCTTCTCTGAGGGATTGATTGCTCAGATCAGATTGGCCTGTAGGCACATCTGTGGGGGATTGTCTTGATTGTTGGTGGAGGAGGAACCAGCCCACTGTGGACGTCTTATATAGGTCCTGGCCTATATAAGTATGATCCTGTGAGAGAGCCAGGAGGGTGCATTCCTCCACAGTTCCTCCCTTCAGGTCCCTGTCTTGAGTTCCTGTGAACTTCCCTCAATGATGGACTGTGATCTGGAAGTTACAAGTCAAATAGCACCTTTCCTCCTCTAAGTTGCTTTCTGTCAAAGTGTTTTATCACAGCCTCAGAAACAAAACCAGAATGGTGTTGAACTAGGAGGCAGTTTTCCACAAGCTGTGGCTCTTTACCATTGTATTCCCTGTTACTGCCTCAGTTTTTCCTCTATGAAATGGGAGCTGTGGGAGTCCATGGCCCCTGTTCCAGGGTGAGGCAAGTGAGTTGTCAAACAGCAGGTCGGTGTGAGCGGTAGGAGGCACTCAGCAGCACTGGATATACTAGCACCCTGTGTCCATTCACTCAGGCAGACTTTTGAGAAAATCACAATGCTGGCCTTATTTGGACCTGCTTTTTGAAGTTTTCTGTGTATTTCTGCATGGATTTTGCCTTTCCCCTGTGGTATTGGTACAGCTTGTTTGACTCTCTCCTGTGGACACCTGGACTGCTTCCTCACTTACTATTAAAAATAGCACTCTGATGCAAATCCTCACAGTTCAGCAGGAACTCAGGATTGCGTCCTTGGGCATCATCTGCAGGAGACTGACAGGATCAAAGGGTTCCCACGGTTTTATGACTCTGGAACCCAAAGCCACACTGACTTGCAGGAAATGCCCTGACCTATCTCCGCCCACCTTGTCAGACATCACCGACTTCCACCTCTAAAGCTGGGGATCACCACAAAACACTTCACCAATTTTCGGGGCAAAATTAGAATCTCCAGGGTTGAGAGGGATGGCTCAGTCAGTAACGCGCTTCTGGGGACCAGAGTTTGGTTCTCAGTTAATGTGTAAATGCTGGGTATAGTGGGACTTGATATCCCAGCTCTGGGATGCAGAGCCAGGAGTGGATGCTTGGTAGTCACTGGCCAGCCAGCCTCACCACTAGATGAGCTCCAGGCCCAGGGGAGACCCTGTCTCAGTTTGTGTGCAGCATTCCTGAGGATGATACCTAAGGTTGTCCTCTGGCTCCATGCAGACTTGTGCAACGCACACCCCCATATGCCTGAATATGCACACATGTTTTAAAAGAATAGACTGTCACTGAGTATGGGGATGCATGCCTTCAATGGCAGCACTCAGGAGGCAGAGGCAGGTAGATCTCTGTGAGTTTGAGGCCAGACTGGTCTACATAGCAAGGTCCAGGACAGCTAGGGCTACTTAGTGAAACCTTTTCTCAAAAACAAAACTAAACTCATCAGTACCCTAGATGTTCTTCAGTCCCATGTTGTACTCATTATCACCCCATTGCTCTCCATTGGCCCCTGTCATTGTGGGGAAGCCAAGGTAATAAGGCAAGATTGTCATCCTCCTGAAAGTGATATTCCAGAGAGCACAGAGAGATGCAAACAGATATGAAGTGTGCAGTACATCTGGCAGAGAGAGTCAAGACCCCTAAGAAGCCATGCAAGGGTTGGGTGGAGAAGGGACCAAATACCTTCCTGGAGGATAGTCAGGGGAGCCACGACCTCGACCTGAGTCAATAGAGAGAATGATCCATGCCTTTTCTGCAAAAGGCCACCACATGTGCAAAGGCCCCGTGAATATGAGCTTGACACTCATGGGAGCAGCAAGGGGCCAGGGCTGGAGCACATGAGCTGGGGGAGGTGTGGAACAGAGAGAGGAAGGTGGCAGGAGAGATGGGCCACAGGGCTGTGACTCAGACCATCAGGAAGCACTGAAGGCTTGAGTTAACACTTGATAAGATCTGGTTTCTCAGCATCCCTACGTTTTTATTACTTTTTATTTTTGAGATAATTTTGGGCTTGAGAATGATCCAGGAGAGTGTAGAGTTCCCCAGCTGCCCACATGGTCTCAGGAAATTACATCATTGGAGCATATGATTGAAACCAGAAGATTGTCACCAGTAAGTCACAACTGAATCTCTGGCCTTATGCCATTCCACTGAGAATGCATTTTTCTCTTTTGTGATTCCCCACTTCATACTGGTTTCACCTTTGCCTTGTCTCCTGACCCCCGTGAAAGCTCCATCTTTGTCTCTCATGACCTTGGCATTTTGAGGAAAACCAGCTGTTGTGTCCTGTGCCTTCACTCTGATGGGCTCTGTGATCAGATAGAAATTGTGAATTTGGGAGAAATCAGCCCAGGAGCTGTGGTGTAGCTCCCGGGAGTGTATCAGAGGGTTGCTGGACTGTGTCATGTCTCCTCTCTGTTCACTTTGACCTTGGCTGCCCCATGGAGGCTGCTGGGCTATAGACTTACCTTCAGAAACCATCTTGTGGCAGATATCCCAGACACACAAATTCCCCTTTGCCAGACTGGCCTGGGACTTCTGTAGATCTCATATATTTTAGATTTATTTGTTTTTATGTGTTTGAGTGTTTGCCTGCATGGGTGTCTATGTACCGCCCCTGTATCTGATGCTTGTAGAAAGTAGAAAAGGGGCATTGGATCCCCTAGAACTGGAGTTACAGGCAGTTGTGATCTGCCATGTGGGTGTTGGGAACTGAATCCAGGTCAGCAAAAAGAGCTGGTGGTTTTAACCACTGAGCTGTCCCTCCTGTCCCCTCTGTGAGCCTTGCCTGTGAGATTCTTTCTGGAGTATTTGCTGAGCATGTCATATGTTTCCCAGTATCCTCCTGGTGTCTTGAGAATTGGGGTTCTCCCTAAGAATCCTCTAATTACTTTCCCTGTATTTATTAATATCAGTGTAATGTATGAATATTTATTTTATGGCAAGTACATCAACACTGTTGCTCTTGATATTTGCTCTTTTGTTTAGAGTTGGGTTTTATTATTGTGTTGCATATTCTCTTTGTCTGTCTGTCTGTATTGTAATTACATATGTAGGATATGTACACAAGTGTAGAGGCTAAAAGAGGACATGGGGTGGGTGTCCTGCTCTTTCACTGTCTGCCTTATTCTTTTGAGACAGAATCTCTCATGGACCCTGGAGCTAGGCTGGTGGGTAGCAAGGTCCTGTGGTCCCTCCTGCCTTCACCCCCCCCCCAATAGCACTGGGTGTCACAGATTTGGCCAGCACCCCCAGCTTTCTGTATGGATGCTGGGATCCAAAGTCAGGTCCTTATTCTAGTGCAGCAAGAACCTACCATGGTTCCATCTATCCAGCCCTGTGCATTTGCTTTTGTTTTGAGAGAGAAGAGAGTGTCTTAGGTTTCCAGGTGGGTCTCAAAATGAGGCCTCTGCTCTCCCTGCCTTCATCTCCGAAGTTCTGGTATGACAGGTGTGCCCAGATGTGCATTGTTTATTTTTGTTGTTCAAATCCTGTGGCTTTGGCACCCAGGTCTCTTTAGGTAATTTTCTGATGACCCTGTTCTTTTTTGGGGGGGCAGGGGGTTATAAATGGGACCTTCTCTCCTGTTCCTGAAGCTGCAGACTCACCTGGGAGTTCCCAGTTAAAAAACCAGTTCTTCTCCTAGGAGAGCTGGATCCTGGGATTGGAACCCAGTCCCCCAAATCCAAGCTTGCACTCCCTGCCCCCATGTGGTAGGAATGCTGCTGTGAGCCCTCCATCTCTCCTCTGTGTCTCCTTCCTGGATGCATGAATGCACACATGGCTTAATACTGGCAGCTCAATCCCAGATCCTCAAGACAAACATTCTCTACCATGGCATCTTCTTTCCACAGTGTGAATGGATTTCCAGCATGAAGACTTGTTTGTTGGGGCCCAGCACACACATGGTAGTTTGAGGTTTGCCACTTCTTTGGGAGCAGCCAGGAAGGTAGGCACCCAGTGTCTGTGTGAAACTCTTCTGTTACTAGTCTTGGTGTGCCCTGCATCCCTGCTGTCCACAGTGGCTCAGGTTAGGCTTCCTGTCCCTGTCCCCTCCCCTGTGGTGTGTCCCTTTTGGGTGCTTGTCATAAGTTGCATTGGCATGGGGCTGGTGGTTCATTCTGGTGTCCCACCCTAAGTGGTTCAGGGCTTGCTGATGCATGGATATGGGGAAAGGAAGCGAGACATCCATGGTGAAGGTGCTCAGAACTGTATTTCACCTGCCCTTTCCACCTCTGGGCACTCTTGGGCTCCTTGCTGCAGTTTGCCTTCCATGCAGCAATTAAGTGTGTGTACATGTGCATGCACATGCGTGTATCTGTGTGTGCTAATGCACCCCACAGGCCCAAAGGGGTCAGAAGAGGGTGTCCCATTCCCTGGAACTATAGTTGCAGATGGTTATGATCCCTGTGTGGGTTCTGAGACCCAAACCTTAGTCCTCTGAGACAGCAACCAGTTCTCATAACTGCTGAGCCATCTCTCCAGCTCCCTCTTATCAGGTTTTGTTGTGGTAAAATAAGCATAACAGTCATTATCTTCACCTGCCTTAGTTATTTCCTAGTTGCTATGAGCAAATATCTGACAAGAAGCAACATAGAGGAGAAAGGATTTGTGGTGGCTTGTGGTTTGAGGGGTGTGGTTGCAGGAGCAGCTTGAAGTTGTGGCAGTGGAAGCCTGAGGCTGCTTGTTCACATCTTGGTGGACCTGCAGACAAAACAGGATGTTAGACCAGGCTATAAATCTCAAGCCCCACCCCGAGTGTCTCATTCTCTTCAATGAGTCTTTACTCCCTAAAGGATCCCAAACCTTCTCAAACACACACCACTTACTGGGGATTGAGTGCTCAAACCCATGAAGCCATGGAGGGCATTTCTTAACCTTACCATAGTAAATTCTCAGCTGGATGTTGTGACACACATTCAACACACTGCAAGCCTCCCCAGTATCCAGCTCGAGAACGTTCCATATTCCAAACTGAAACCCTGGCCCCATGAAAAGCTGACTCCTCTCCCCAGCTCCCAGGATCCCATTGTGCTTTCTGCTGTGGTGGCTTTCTGCTGTGGTGGATCTGACACTAGGGACCTTGTCCCAATATAGCCACATAGTGTGTCTTTGTGTGACTGGCTCAGTTAACCTGACAGTTATTTTCAAGGCTCCTTTGTGCTGTACCATATGGCAGGGTTCCAATCCTTTGTAAGGACAACTCACATTCTACATTGCAGTATCTATGTGTT
The DNA here is from genome assembly GCF_003668045.3 of Cricetulus griseus. Classification (NCBI taxonomy): domain Eukaryota; kingdom Metazoa; phylum Chordata; class Mammalia; order Rodentia; family Cricetidae; genus Cricetulus; species Cricetulus griseus. The sequence continues at coordinate 58,249,894 of NC_048596.1, read as the reverse complement.
CATCTATCCAGCCCTCCCCACTTAAGTTACTTTGTCAGAGTATTTTATCGCAGTGACTGACAGGAAACAAAACTCAGATGCCAAGCATCTTTGCATGCACTTACTGACCATCTGTGTATCAATCACCTTTGGAGGAATATATAGTCAATTTTGGCTGTGTTTAAAATCAGCTGTGTTTTATTTTGAGATTGAATGTTAGTCTGTTTATTCCAGATACTAAGCCCTTATCAGATAGGTGATCTGAAAATCTCCAATTTTGTTGATATGACCTTTTGCCACATGACATTTATTTACATTTTCATGAAGTCTGATGGTCTATTTTTCTTTTGGAGGCTCAAGTCTTTGGTGTCATATAAAAGAAATCATTGCTAAATCCAATATCTTGCAGCCTTTGTCCTAGGCTTCCTTCTCAGGGTTTGGCAGTTTTCGGCTTTACATGTAGGTCTTTAGTTATGGTGTGAGGTATAAGAGTCCAGCTTTCTTCTTTTGCATGTGGAGTCCCAGTTTGACCAGCACCACCTGTCAAGGAGACATTGGCTTTGCTTTGGCATCTGTTTTCCTTGATTAATAGATGGCTTATATTGTTTTGTTGAAATCTACCATGTTCTTTTTGTGATTGCCTAGTCGTTTTGAGTGTGCACGTTCTCCTCTATGGGGAAATTAGTTTTTTCTAACGTGTGCCTTAGAAGAAAGATAACGTTGCACAGTGTAACTTTGTATATAATGTTTATCTACAGTGTTTGGACAGTGTTACAAAAATATAGGTGTGCATCTGTAAGGTGGTAACACTGTTACAAAGAGAAGCCTTATAGGCATCCATATGGGAGTCTGGGCCCTGCAGGGCATCCCTGAAGACTGCACTGGGGATCTGAAGCAGCTTGGGGCTGAGTGTCCATACAGGAATGACAGTGGGTCCTGGGATAAGCATCTTGTGTGTTAGGCAGAGGAAGAAGATGACTGGGGAGGTGAGTAAGTGGGCTCCACAGAGTGAGACTTGAATCATTTCCAGAGAGCCTTGAGGGTCCAAGAGGATGGTCCTGGCCTTCCTGGCTTCCAGCATAGAGACTGATATACGACAGAGGTGGGCAGAGGTTTTAAGGAGAAAGACTACCATTTTCCTGGTTTCCCACAGGGCTTGAGAAGGGCTGAGAATGAACCATGAAAGCAGAACTGCAATGTGGAGAGGGTCATGGAGGAAGTCATACAGCATCAGTGACTGGGAGCCGTGTTCCCAGAGGAGCTGAAGCAGCAGGCTGGGAAGCTTCTAATTGGGGATGTGGGGGTTCCTGGGAAGGGACTGCCCTTGTACTATGGGAAACATAGCTTGGAGGACAGAATAGCCATCAAAGGTTTTAACTTTTATTTTGGTGTGTGTGTGTGTGTGTGTGTGTGTGTGTGTGTAGGCCAGAGGTTGACATCAATATTGTCTATCACTTGCCACCTTATTTTTTTGAGACAGGGTTTCTTATAAACCTGGAGTTCTACCATTCAGCTTGATTGGATGGCCAGGGAGCCCTAGAATCCCACCTGTCTATACCTTTCCAGTGCTATGATTACAGGCATATAGGGCTATATCTGGACTTTTATATGGGTGCTCTGGGTTTGATTAGGTCCTCATCCTTGTGCAGCAAGCAAATTATACCCTGAGCCACATTCTCAGCCTCAAAGGTTTTTATTTTAATAGCATGTGTTCACTAACTTGGCTTGGAGAATGTGATTGATGAGAGCCCAAAGCCCCTATGCCAACTATATCCTTTCCTCTATTCCATGTTTAGGATCAGGGTCTTTGCTGCTTAGGATTCCTAGTCTGGCAAATACTGTCCTCTGGCCCAAACTGGTCTGGAGCAGGAAGGCTGGGTCCTTGAGCATGGGGGTCAGTGACCTGAGGAGGAGATTCGGTCCTCAGTCTAAGGGAGACCAGGTCCTGTGCAGAAGATGTGCCTAGCTATTATTCCAGATACCAGGCAGGAAGTAGCAGTTCCAACTCATGTACAAGAGGGTGACATGTTGTGAGCTCACCCACATGTTGTGGAGCTGGTGGCATTTCTGCCTCATCATTTTACCCGGTCCCTTTCTTTTTCTTTAGACTTGCACTGTCAGCTGCTGTCTCTGGGTCTTCAAGAGATAGGAAAAAAGGGGGCTTCCTGAAAGAAGGGAGCTTGGTAGCCATTGGATGTGCCCAAGGTGGCAGTTGTAGGCAAGGGTCCTGGAAGGAACTGAGGAAGGTGGCACAGGGCAGGCTTTGGGGGTTCCAAAAGACAGCCACTGCAGTGTGCTCTCTGATGTATCCCAACACTCCACACTGTGGCTGATGGGTTTTCTCCATTCTTTAAGGTTGGTGTCCATAGAGGTAAGATGCTACTGGGTTGTCCCACCCTCCTTCCCACTTGCAGTTCTCTGGGATGCAGATTAGGTACTCCATTGGATGACAGCCATCTGCAGAGCCTGCCAGGCTCCTCTGTGCTTGGTCTGTGAGAATCTCCTGCCTTCTGACTGGCTTCCCCTGACCCTGTTATGAAGGGCTGTCTTCACCCATCATTTGTTCTTGCTACCCTGGTCTCTAGGCTTTGTTCATGCTAAACCATGCCCAGGGCCTTTGCACACGCAATTAATCCTATCTGGAGCACCTGTCTCCAGCTCTTCTGACACAGCTTCAACATTGCTACCCAATGAGGCCACCTGGCCCACCACTCATATGACCTCCCTTGTTCTCCGTGGCCTACCATTCATGGTGACCTGACCCTCTGGTCACTGTGACCTCACCTTGAGTTTTTCCTATCATCTTATTTGTTACTTTTCATTCCCCCCTAGTTTCCTGTGTCTGTGTTGTCTATTGTTGCATCTCTGGAGCCTGCATTGTGCATACAGTAGATGCTTTCTGAGTTTCCCATGGGCCCTTGATAAGGGGTGGGACCAGGTCTGGCAGGTAGGGTTAGGTCCATGCCTTTCCTTCTAAAGCTGCAGCACTACCAGAAGACACAGTGAAGTGAAAACATGACACTAATCAACAGGTGTCTCCAATACCTTCCCAGAGCTAGAAGAGCTTGGCTGGGCCCAGCCATCCCCTGTGGGCAGCCTCTGTGTAGGTAGAGCCCTCTTTAGCTAAGCCCTCGGTACTCCATGGCCTGGGAAGTCTGGGTGCTGGGTGAGTATCATTTAGTCTACTGGCCATGGGGCCCTATAGCCAGAGCTCCCATGTAGAATGAGGATATTCAGCCCAAAGGAGCTCTGCCCATGATGGCTATCCCTAAGTCACTGCCCCACTTCTGCCCTGGGAGACCAGTCGCTCCCTCCAACCAGACCCAGTAACCACCCCTCACTTTGAAGGCTTGGTGTCTAAGGGTGGCCCTGTGAAGGGCCAGTCTGGCAAGTCTTTGGAAGCCCACAGAGCCTCAGTGTCAGGGAGGAGGCCCTGAGGTGTAGCATGCCTAACATCACCCTCAGCTCAATGCAGGGAAAGAGCTGAGGCCCTTGAAGGATACCTGGGGAGGGCACAGGTCAGAGAAGAGTGTGGTAGCCAAGGAAGAGGCTCAGGAAGTAAAGTCTGTCCTGGCCAGCTAGAGGAGGAGGAAGTAGGATGGTTTCCTGAGAGGAGCCTCCAGAGGCTTCTCTGGGTCTTACCCTAGTGTGATGATGGGGTAAGACTCCAGGGTTCAGCGTCTGCCTTGTGCCTGTTGTGTCAGGGTCTTTCCAGAGTCATGCCACTCAGTGCAGTCAGCCCCTCCTTACATAGTCACCTGGGTCTCAGGGCCTTAAAACTTCACAGTTCTGCCCCAAGGCAGTGACCCTGGATACTGTATCTATCTATCCTCCTGGGGGCACAAAAGACCTTGGGCTGCTCTTGGCCTTCCTCCAGTCCCTGGGAGTTTGTGTTTGACGGTGTCATTTGGAGCCTAGGTGTATGGCCACTGACCTCTAACATGTGGTCTAGGCATGCCCATTGCTGGTCCCGTTCTTCCTCCTTAGGGCTCTGCCAGGTCCCCTTCCTCTGCCTTTGTGCCCACCAAACCAGCTACCATGTTCAATCCTTGAGAGTGAGCTGAGGTCAAGGGTAGAAAGGAACTTATTCTGTCATCCTAGTGAGCTCTTGGTCCCCTAGAAGCAATACTGCCAGGGTCCTAGTAGAGGAGCCATGGCTGGGTTGGGTGGCTGGTGAGAGCAGAGGGCTAGAATGGGGCAGCTGCAAGGGGTGATGGGATTGGTACAGGACACCAGACGATGTCTAGGGAGCCCCACAGTCCCTAGTGACCAGTAGCTCTCACCTGGCCTGGCCTGTGAGTGGAGGGACAGGCAGGTGGGTAGGATTCTGGGTATGGCCTGGTTGGCTCCCAGGGGTATCAGCGGCTATGCAGAAAGCAGCTTGGGTTGGACTTGAGAGATAGCAGCAGATGGGTGGTGTTTCCATGATGGGTGTCCAGGGAAACTATGTCTGGTACCTTTCATTTGACCTTTGTGATCCCCAATATCCTGTCCTTCCCCTGCCTTCCACCCTGACCCCTCATATCTCTGTCACCCATCCCTGTAGCCCTATATATCATTCATCCCTGTACCCTGTTCACTGTCCTCTCTTGTATTTCCACGGGGAAGCCTTGTCCACGTGGGATGTTGCATGGTCACAACATGAGACTGACAGAGGCACTGTCCCACCCAAAACCCAAGCCTTCTGTCTTGTAGTCAATGATGCAGATACCTGCCAAGAGCTCAAGCCTTTCCTTGGCCCCAGAAGAACAGTCTCATTGATGAGATGCTGCCCCGGGCTATGTGCTTAGTGAGGCTGCATTGAAGTGAATGTGACCCACTTGTTTTGTCATTAGGGGCTTTTCTTGGTCCAAGTCACTTGGGCAACCAGAGTAAGGCTCTAGGAGGTGGGTCTCAGGAGGCTGAGGTTCCTAGCTCAGGGAAAGACCTGTGGCTTCTCTGAGGCCTCCAGCCTGACTGGCTCTTAGTGAGAGGGAGGGTCCCTCAAGGAGAGAACCACAGAGCTGAGTGGGTTAGAGGCCATCAGACATGGCTGCAGGGACCCAGGATGTTCCCTCTTGGTCCCAGTATGTGACTCCAGGACACCTCTGACCAGGGCACCAAGATCACTCACACAACATCAAGGTCAGGGTCTGTCAAGTGGAAGTGATAGGTAGGTTTCCCAGTGCTCGAGGGTAGTAAACCATCTGTGTCCAGCACATGCACTTGGTCCTTACACATGCCCTTACCAGGAGGGGCAGGGGCTGCCCCCAAGATGTGATCTGTTCATTCTATGGTCTGGCAGCTCTCCTTCCTGAGCTTGAGTTTCCTTCTTGGCAGGAAGTTGGGCTTGCCAGGTGACTCCCCACATCAGTGTCAAATGCTCCACCAAAACTGGGTGGACACTGCGTGCGCACGGTTCTGACCTTCTGCTAGAGCCTCCTGCCAGGTCATCTGCTCTAACACAAGCCTTGTTGGGCTTTAGGGGAACCCTGAGATTTGGAGTGGCAGGGTCAGGATGGAGAGGGCTATGAGCAGGAAACCTTGCTTCTGGAGCCTCCATTTTGCCACCCAATGTCCACTCCTCATATTGACGTTTTGCATAAATGGGGTGTCTGAGCTCATTGTAATGAATCATCTCCCAGGACAAGCAGGGCTGGTGAATCTACATTCTGAAGGTGGCCGAGAGCTCCACTTGGCTCCTCTTTCCAGTCTTGAGGTCATGTTACCTTCCTCCCACCCAGAAGCCTCAGTATTGGTCTTCTGGGTTCTGCTGGTTGGTTGAAGTATACCTTATGATGAACTCTGCTTCAAGCCTATCCGTCTGTCTTTAGCAGTGGAGCTCTACTCCAGTGACCCAGGCTGAGGTTTTAAGACAGGAGTTAGATGCCATTCATGCCTTCGCTGGCATTAGAGTATTTAGGGTAGATTCTCTCCCCCAGTTGATCTCAGGGGCCCAGTTTCTCACACTAAGCACACTGCCCAGTGGCTTCTGTGGAGCCACCACTACTATAATGCCTTGTCTGAGGCTTTACAAAGTAGCTCTGGGGAGCTGGGTGGTCTGTAGCTCAATTGCTCCCTGGGCTGGATTTGGGTCCTTGTGGCTGTCTCTCTTCTGAGTAACCTATTGCAGGCTGCCACTGTTTGGTGACCCTGTTTTCTCTCACTGGCGCCCTCTGCTGTCAACATATCTGAGTGTTACTTTAACTCCCGCATAGGTGAAATTCCAGGTCCTGCGATCAATGAAGTCCTTCTGGGGTGAGGGGGTTCTAGCACAAAGCAGATCTGCATTGAGGTTGCAGGTCAGGAGATCCACTCACCCAATCTGTCCTAATGGAGTACAGTGATCCACACTAGCTCATGTCCTTTTCATCAGTCTCTACCCCTGGGAAGCCCTCCACCACTATGCCTTGGGGGAGAGGGGCTTGTCTAGCTGGAAACATTGCCTATTCCAGGTCTGTGATCCTCCCATGTTAAGAACCACCCTATACCACCTTGGCTAACCCACACTGCACTCTTCAGTTGATCAGAGGGTGGCAGTGTCCAAACCCTTCAGAGACAACTGTGGCTGCCTGTTCCTGGAGGGAGAGGTAGGTCACACCTGGCTACCTCAACAATTCTCTGGCCTCAGGTCACCCCATATGCAAAATTCAGCTTTCCTTTATTGAGGCCACACTGTTTGGGTCACTTCATTGGAGGTTTGTACCAGAGAAGACAGTACCTAAACAAGCTTCTGCCGGGATGCTGGCCACAATACTTTGATGACATCTTGTGGGGACTCTGTGGTCTCAGAGCCCAGGGCTATTGATGCCACTATTGGATGGTGTGGCTGGGATTGGGTTCCATGGAACAAGGGGGTTGATCTGATGACAGCCCCCCTCCACCTTTACTGAGCACAGACAGATGCTGAGAAGCCTAGATGTGTTTCTACTCCTCTGTGGGGAAACTGAGGCTCAGAAATTGTACAATAGGTTGGTGGATAGGGATTCCTTAAAACCTCTAGAATGGGGCCCAGAAGATAGCAAGAAGGACTTGAGCTTGATTTAATGAGGGGATTTCCCAAGTAAGGCTGAGCTATGAGAATGTAGACATATGTAGGTGTCTGCGGGGATATGTCAACCCAGTGAACTACTCCTGAGTAGATAGTGCCCACTTTCTTCCGGGGGAGGCCTGAGCCAGTCATCTGCTGTGCCAGACTGTGTCCGCACGTGACCCCACCTCTTGCTGGAGAACCATGGGTGTCTTCAGCTGACAAGCAAGTCCATGACAAGCATGAGCCATGCAGGCCTGTCCCCACCACACATTCTAAATATAGTCTCTAAGGCATCTTATCATGGGGGCCTGGGGGAGCAAGGCTGAGCGTGGCCAATGGCCCAGGGACACAACACTCTAGTACTGACCCTGGCCTCCTCGGGTCCCTAGAGGAGTGGCAATGTCCTCATACTCACAGACCACTGATTCTTTCCTGAACTCTGGGTCCTGGGGCTATGGCATAGACCACTGCCATCCACCAGGACTACTGATTGCCTTTGCCTTCCCCATCCCTGGCTCCTGGCTCCCCCTCAGGGGGTGGCTTCCCTGGAGGCTTTGAGATGGGTGGATGGAGGCCTATGCTGTGTGCCCTTTTCTCACTGAATGTTGAGTGCTGTAGGACTTTGGAAAGGGCAAAACCCTCTCTGATCTTCCCTTTTTAATCCTTCAAATAAAGGACAGACCACCTTTGGGCACCTACTGAGTTGACAGGAAAACATGGGTTCCTTGTTGGCTCATTTCCACCTTCTCATACCTGAGGTCCCTGTGTCATATCCTATGGGGGCCACTGTGGCCTGCACACATGCTCCTCAGAGGACCCGGATCTTTTGGCAAGCTGCGCTGTTTGCCAACCGAATTCTTGAGTCTTGGCGCACATGATGCCATCCAGCTGGGGTAGCCCCAGGGGCTCTTACAAGTTTGAGAGCCTGCTACTCCAGGGCAGGTGCTGTCGTTTGTGTTCTCCATGGGAGTCATGTAAATCTGATCAAGCAGTAGATCCTGCAAGGCTTCAGATCTTCAGACACACACACTCTCCACCAGATCATTGCAAACTTGCTCTGAGATAGAGATCAAAGCATTGTCCATCATAAGTTCCCCAAGCCACTGATATAGCCACTAGCCCAGAGGGGCTACAGTGTTCCCAACTCTTCTCTCCAACCTTGGCCACTGTCCCAGCCTCCCTGCTATGATCACATTATCTGAGCACACCTCTCCCACTCCATCCTATCCCTCTAGTGCTCGAAAAAGGTTTGTGTGAGTGTGTGTGTGGGAGTCAGAGGTCAACCTCAAACAGTCCCTCTTCAGTTGTCAATCTTGATTTTTGAGACAGGGTCTTTTGTTGGCCCAAGGCTTGCTGATTAGGCTAAACTAGCTGTCCACTGAGCCACAGGGACCTATCTGTCTCTGCCTTTCCAGTGCTGGGATTACAGGCATGTGTCATCATGCCGAGCTTTTTAAATTTGGGTTCTGAGGATCAGATTCAGGTCATCATTCTGTGGGCCAAGTACTTTCCTGATCTCTCTAGCCCCCAAAAATGTGTCAAATGATAGTGCATATAGTTGGTTAACCCTTTGCACGCGCACACACACACACACACACACACACACACACACACACACACACACACACACAAACTGACTGAGCAACTGTTAAGCTGGGCTTTCTGAAAGAGTGCCAGCCAATGGGCCCCTGCTGGGCACTAAGAGCTTCTAGTAAGGGAGGTTTCCAGCCATCAATGGGCTGGAGGGAGCCAGACATAGATAGATACCTGGGAAGGAGGGACATTCATTTCTCAGGGACTCTAAGATGCCTGAGGATGCTGCCTGGGGCAGCACAAGGTGTACTGGGGAGCTCTGAGGGTGTCTACCCTACGACTCTGCAGGAAGTGTGTGAGCAGAGGGTTTGGGGGCTCTGCAGAGTCAGATGGATATTCTGCTCCTATGGGTTTCTGGGCCAGATCCTGGTGCTGGGGTGGCGAGGCAGAGCTCAGTGCTGGGATGGGAGCTGCATTTGCTAGGTCAGCACATTTGGGGACTCCTGAGACAATGGGTTGGAAATCTTACCTCCCAGCTGGTAAGGTCACCACAGACGGCATTTCCTACCAGAACCTTTTAATGAAATGAACTATATCCTGAGCCAGGCCTTGAAAGATCTAGAGCCAGTCTGATCTCAGAGAGTAGGGAGTGGCTGGCCCAGAAGAATCTCGGGCCTGGGAGCCCTGTACATAGGCAAAGGCACCAGACTGAGGCCAGGCCCCTCAGGAGGCAGGCAGGGGCTAACCTTGTACAGGGATGAGGTGTGGGGGTGCACAGCTTGTCTCTGGAGATCCTCCAGCTTTCATAAATGTAGCATCTCCCACCTACAGCTTACATTCATGCCTTGTGTGGTCCAACACAAGTATGAATGTGGTCCCACACCAAATGATAAACTTATTTAAAACCTTGTAAGATTTCTTTTTTGTTCATCAGTTCTGCAGTTCTCCTGTGTGGACTTTGTAGATGACAGTCTCATTCATGTCATAATGTCAAAAAGTTGAAAATCTGTAAACCTGTGACACCAGTACATTCTCTGGCCCAACTGATTTTTATGTTTATCAATAATTCAAGATCTTCTGAGATCATGGTGGCTTGATGTAGGTTAAAGAATTACTCCAAAGCATGCCCCCCAAAGCTGTAGTGTGGTCTCATGTAGAAAAAGCTGTTGCCACTGAGGATGTTAGAGGGAATCCACCATCATGGGATGTCTGGTACACCCCAAGCCAAGGTCAACTATCCTCCCAGGAGGTGCTCAATGGGATCTGAGAGAAAAGAAGGTGGCCATTAAGACAGAGGAAGTGAGGTAGCCCAGGACAGCATGTGGAATGATGTGGCTCTCCCATTCTGAGCATTGTGGCCAGGCTGAGCTTCCTGTCCATGTGACCTTGTGTGTGTCCTATGCAGTATTTAGACCCTTAGTCTACCCACAAGTGGCTGTTTCTTATTGCCCCCAATACAGAGACTTCTGAAACTGCATAGCCTGAGACGAGCCATCACCTGTGACTCTTCACCCTGGGACTCCTACTCAAGGCTTAGATAAGGGAAATTATGCCCAACCTCTGAAACATATTGAGCCTTTAGTATGCATTGAGATATGTCCCTTCAGGACATAGCCTGGCCCAGGCTCTACCCTGAACAGCGTGTAGAAAGGGCTGTCATGAGGAAATGGAAGTCTTGGAGTCTTCCAATGCCTGCCAACACTATACAACTGACATTTGCTGTTGGTTCCATCTATGTGCTAATCTTTCCTGGGATAGCCCTAAACCTACTGTCCACTCTAGAAGTTCAGTATCCTGGGACATGTCTATATCCAACTTAAAGCCAGGTAGCCTGGGAGTTCAGGCGATGATGAGGGTGGTTGGTGGGCAGCCAGTGAGTAGTCTTCCACTCTAGGCTTCCCTTCCTAGGAAGCCTATGTGAGGGATGGATTGGAATCTTTCTAAGTAACTTCCTAGGGAACAATAGCACACACCCCTAGACAGGACTTGGGGCTTACACATCAGAATTTAGTCTGTGAGTGTTATATATGCAAAGACCCAAGGTACCTTAGGTTTTTAGTTCTGAGAAGCCCACTGAGCACTTATTGGTCTGTGGGGAGCTGTCCCCAGGGTGTTACGATAAATCTTTCTGCCAAATGCCGCCTGAGCCCCGCTGCCACGTGTGAGCTTTACGCCAGCCGCCCGCCCGAGTTAGGGCCCAAGTGAATACACAGAAACTTGTATTAGGTTCAAAGCCGCTTGGCCAATGACTAGGACTTCTCATCTGCTAACTCAGTCTTAACTATCATAAACCTATATATTTTATGAGACTTATCTTATCAGACACCTTATTGGCGTCCCTCCTTGCTGGGATCACATCTTGCCGCTGGAGTAGGAGCGGAGGGGAAAAAGGGGGCCCTTCCTGTTTCTACTTCGCTTAAATATGAGTCTCCTTGCTATGTCACTTCCTGCCTGGATCAGCACTTCTCTACTACATTTTCCAGAATTCTCTTTGACTCCTAGTCCCGTCTACTTGTTGTCTCATTGGCCAAACAGTATTTTATTTAACAATCAATAAGATAAACATACACAGTCCATTCCCCATCACCAGGGGGCCTTTGAATGTTGATAGCTTCACTTACAGCCCATGGCCCATGTGCTTGGCCTGCTCACATTCCATTGTCAAAGCCATTTGTTTGGTTTTCTTCCTTTTAATTTGTATGTGCATGTGTGCATGCATGCATGGGTGCACCCATAGAGGCCAAACAAGGGTAGCTGATCCCCTGAAGCTAGAGTCAAAGGCAGCTGTGAGCCACCCATGGCTCATGGGTGTTGGGAAACAAAACTCTGGTCCTCTAGGGGAGCAGCAAGTGATTTTAGTCATGGAGCCATCTCTCCAGCCCCTGGTGTTCTTTCTTAAATCTATTTTAGCCATGGTGAAACACAGGTGCTGACTGTGTCTGTGTGCTTATGTCAGAAGTGTGAAGCTCACTCACAGAATGTAGCTGTTCCCACCTCCAGAACTTTCTTTTTTTAGGCTGAAACTGTTCCCAGCCCCTGGCTTCCCATTTTGCCTCCTGTCTCAGTAACTCTGAGGGTCTCTGAAGAGAAGCATCCTAAAGTGTGTGTCCTCTCATTCCTGCCTTATCGTAGCAAGTGTCCTCAAGGTCTACCCATGCCTAGTGACCTTTTGTGTATGACATTTCTACTAACAACGCTTTCAGGGCACTTCACACTATTATCATGTACTCAGATATAATGACTCAAAATCTCCTGAGATGTTTCCATGTTACCTTCTAGGTCCTGAAAATGTGATGGTGGCTAGGCTGAAGGTCACTCTTTCTGGAACAGACTCTCTGCTATTTGCATGTATAGAGCATAGCCCTTCTCAATGGGATGATGAGGTGTTGAGGGCTGGGGACAGCATCACTATCAGGCCTATGCCAGGGTTCTAGGCCCAGCCCTGGCCTTTCATGGATCAGTTACTGGTCAGAGGCCTGGTATGTATGGAGGACATCTCCGAGTCATAGCCCCAATATACCATAGCTGATCTGTGCATGGCTCCGTCACTGTTCCTTATACCCCTATGCCTCCTGCTGGGACAGCCACGAGGTGCTGGCTGGATGCCGTGCTCTGTGTTCCTAGGGCACCTGGGCACAGAGATATTGAGGTGATGTCCGATAAGGTGTTGGACGTCCCTCAGGGCTGGGCTGCGGTCATGGCTGATGAGTTTGATTTAGAGCGAGTGGAAAAAGCAGGCTATTGTTCCTAAGAACCTCCTGTTTCATACCCTGCACAGTGAACTCTCTTAGGAACATGCTAGTTTGTGTCGAGACACAGGCATATTTCTGGGCCTTAGTTTGCCTTGCTCCTGGTGGGTAAAGTGGAAAGGGCACCTTGTGACAGCCTGACCTTGGGGTTCTGGGGTATGCAGGTAGGGTGAAGGGATGGTGGTGGTTCTATAGAGGCAGGAAGGGGGCGGGTAGTTGGCCTGTGAGCTTCCTAAAGGCAGAGACCCTTGGTGCGGCCTCTCTGAGGCTCCCAGCCCCACCCAGGACAGGAACAAATAAAGTAGCAAATAAGATAATACTCATTTTATCTGGAGTAGATAAAAAATAAACTATGCTGTATAACCCTTTCTCAGGCAGCACAATGTGTTCAAATATTTGAAGAACTGTTTAGCTTTCGGAATACTCGAGGCTAAAAGGCAGCCAGCACGTGGGGGCAGATTACCATCATTGTCCCCAACCTCAAGGTTCCTGGGCAGGTCAGCATGGGCTAGCTGTGGTGGGTGTGTTGCCTAGGCCCTGCTGCTCTCCTGGGTCACTAGGTGCTTTTTTGTCTGCATTTAGCTATTCTGCACCTCTTTCCCAGGATTGGTCTGTGTGTCCAAGGCCTTCCCTACTGCTAGGTGGGGGTAGTCAGAGAGTAGGGGGCCTTCTACACAGTCTCCTTGTTTTGATATCTCCTTCCAGGCTGTTGGAATTTCCACCCGCAGGCTGCAGCTGCTGCCGCCCTCCTGAGGCCCTGAGCCTCCTGCAGATGTGGGCAGAGTGGCCTGTGGCAGCCATCCCTCATTCTGTGGCTTCCTTTCTACACATAAGCTCTCTGATTCTCAAGTTCTGTAGATATTGTATTCCATCTTGGAGTCAAGGCTACCTTACAGGGCTTGAAAGGCTAAGTTGTTACCCTAACAGTGAAAGGATCGAAATTCCATTAAGAGATATATCATTATCACCTCCATGGTTCAATCTGAGTGACCTAAGGAGCCCTAGGAATCTCAGTGTCCCCTCTGAAATAGCAGCTGGATTGCAGAATGGTAACACTGTGACCTGTCAGATTCTTGTGGGACTGGTGTTATTCTCTGTCAAGCCCTGATCAGGTGATAAGTGAGTGGATCTGGCCATGTAGTGCCCTGAGAGGATCTCTTGACTTTGGGCCTTAAGGTGCTTGGGATAGCAGGAGGTTTTTGTCATATGTGGTGACACTAGGAGTTTGGGGGCTTTTCAAAGACCTTGGGATAAAGTCACCACTTCACTCCTAGGTGTTGAGCCCCTGAGGGGTGTACATTGTCCTGTAGCCCACGGGAGGGTATTTCTAAACTCCTACTGTTCCAATGGGGAATATGAAATTGGGGCTACTTGGCTTTTTTACCAAGGGGCAGCCAGAAGAGGCTGTGTCTCTTTGTGTTGATCCCTCTCTGGCTCCATGTGTAACCAATGGTCTGGGGAAGGGTGTCTGTTCTACTTTCTATTGCCTAGGGATGAACCCAACCTTATTTCCCTGCCTGTTGCAAGTCAAAACAACACATGCCCAGGATTAGTGAAACCCCACTGTGTGAAGAGTCAGTCTGAGGAGAGAGCAGAGCCCAGCCAGAGAGGAGCTGAGTCCCCAAAGACTCCAAGAGCCTCAGGAAGCAGGAAGCATCCATGACTGAGCCAGACCTCTCCAGCCTGGATGGAGGCCTAACCTGTGGATGGGTGGCAGAGGGGTGCTCACCTCACCCAGTGTTTGCTGTGTCCACACAAGAACCAAGAGACCCATGTGACTGGCTCTCCTCACAGGGGCTTCCATGGACCAATGCTGTGCAGTTACAGTCCAGGAGTCAGACATGGATAGACAAAACACTGGCCAGGAGAAACATTACTGGGGGACCTAGGAGCACCTGGGTGTCCTATCATGTTATTCTGAGAAGGTCCCAACTGAGGCAATGTGGAGAGCGGATGTGAGGGAAAAAATCCCTGGTAGCCATACTGGGTGCCAAGGTTAGAGGTTGGCTACTGCCAAAGCTTAGGCCTGTGGGGAATGCATGGTACAAGAAAAGGCCTCAGTCTTTGAAGCACCACTCTCCCAAGCAGCTCCCTGTCTGCTACCTTGTCCCTGAAGTGGGAGCAACTTTGAAGGCCACCTTGGATGGTGACTTGAATGGAGAATGCAGTAGAATGGAGACTTATCTTTTCAGTGCCCTTGCAATCAGAGCAGGTCGAAACTGTGCCCTCTGTGTGATAGCTGTGCCTTCTGGGTGCCCTCAGGGTACAGGTCCTGGCTGTGATTGGCCCTTCTTTGTTGGGTCTCCCCATTGCTGAGGGACTGCATTCCTGGGTGTGGAGGCCCCCAGTTTGTAAAAATGCTCTTTTTGAGCTTCAGTTGTACACCAAGGTTCTTGGAGATTCTGAGGCTGGACCATTGATCCTCCTAGGAGACCCTGACCCATTGTTCCCCTCCCTATGGTCATGGCCACCAGGCTGTGTGATGATCCTATGGATTGACTGGTCCAGAGCAGCCAAGTGACAGACACTCTTGGGATGGGGATAGGGTAGCCACATAGTATGGCATTTTCAAGGTCTATGTTCATTGAGACACCAATCTGGGGTCAGTTCTCTTGATGGTAAATGGTTTCCATGTTATGCACCCCACATCTGAGTGCATTAGTTGAGGTATACTTGGGGGTTGCAGCACTAATGATCTCGAGTGGGAGTGGTGAGGAGGAGGGAGGTGGCAGGGCAGCTGGACCGGGCACTGACCATATGTCCCCTGTTTCACAGCTTCCTCATTGTTCTGGTCTGCCTCATCTTCAGTGTCCTGTCCACTATTGAGCAGTATGCCGCTCTGGCCACCGGGACCCTCTTCTGGATGGTATGTAGGCACCCAGGGCCATCAGTGAATGTCATCATTGCAAGTGTAAGAGGTGAAGGAGGGCTGGGTAAAGTAGTCATCCCTGGTCTCCACCACCCTGGTACTGGGGTATCAGGGCAATTCCCCTGCATCCATGACTGCCAGGACTCTGGGCTCTGTGTTGAAGGGCAGGAAGAACATAAGGGGCCTGGTGATGGTGGTTGGAAAGGCCTTTGTATGGGGAATTTACAAACTGGGCCCAGAGGGAAGACGGTTGGGCATGGGCACATTGACACTGAAGGGTGGTTGGTGGGGGACAGTGCCTAGGGCTGGGGGATACTTGTGTGTGTTATTGCTGACTTATGAGCCCTTCAGGTGTCCCAGATTCTACCCTAGTCATCAGGGTGCACCCTACATCAGCCCAGGAGACTTTCATGAATCATTCTGACAGGACCACCATGGCAGTCCTTGTGGGGATCCAAACTACCTTGGTACACAGTTCAGATATCTGCAGACTAGGTATGCACATCTGTCCCATGTGTCCTGTCCCAGCATAGAGTAACATGTGGAAAGTTTGAGGAATGGAATTCCCAAATTCTACAAGAGGCTTGGGGACTGTCCTGTGTGTCCCACATACTGTTACAGGCTTAGAAGACTGCCTTTTATGATCCCGCACTTTATGAAGAACTTTAGGACTGTCCTGTGTGACTCTATACTCTGAGAGGAGCCAACTGTGCCTTCTGGGCACTCTGTGGTGTGTGAACCCATATGCTTTGAGGGACTGAAGGGCTGTTTATCTAACAGCCCTGAGCCCTGAAACAGAGCCAGGGTTGGATATTGCAACTGAGGCAGACCATGTTCTGGCAGGGCTATCCAGAGCCTGGAGCCAATTGGCATAAGAGTAGAGTACCTCATGCTTCACCATTCACTGTTGGGCGAGACATGGGGCCATGTGGACTTTAGAAGCAGTGCTGAAGTAGCTGTGATCCTGATGGGAAGGTGGGTACAGGCCAGCATGGCTGGGACTATGGGGACAAGATGATGATTGGTGGTAAAACCAATGTCTTTCTGCAGCCTAATGTCTTTCTGCTTGGGTTCATTTGTGTTTTCCTCTTGTGATGGGATGTTCCTGACCCTCACAGGGAGCAAGGACCACAATTAGTTGCTCTTCATCTTCTGCAAAGTGGGCCTTAGGTGTTTCTCAGTTATATCTATACAGCCTCTGTCAGCTGGGAAGCTTGTCTTTCTAGATCTTGAATCACAGTGATGGCCATTCAGTGTCACACATTTTTCATGCGTCAACTTCATCTTTTCTTTATTGCTTCTAGATTTGGAGCTGCAGGAAATATCCCTTTCCTGGGTCATAGAGGTCTCTGTTTCTGGCCTGAATGTGATGTCTTCTTCCCCAGGTTTGAACAGTCTTGTGTGATAGTGTCAATGGCTATGATAGGAGTCTCCATGAGAGCATGAGACAGACACTGCTCCATTCCACCCCAGCTTTCCAGTGCAGAGTGCCACTCACCCCACAGCCCCTTTCTTCCCCTCGCCATAGAATGTGTATCTTCACTGTAGACCAAATCAGACATGCAGCTTACCTGGAAGTACCCAGTTCTCCATAGGCCACTGGAAGGTTCATCTGGCCAGGCTCGTACACCCTACAGTGAGCTCTGTAGCATATTTCAGGGGCCACTGGCAACTTCCTTGTCCCTCCTCCCAGCCTGACAGTCAACCCATCCAACCCAGGACACACCTTGTGTTAACAGTGCTGGGGATACCCACATGGCTGTGGTGCCAGGCAGTGATGTGCCTGCTTCTGTGGGGGTCACTGTAGTTTTGCATGTGGTTCAGGCATCTGGTAACATGGACAGACAGCCACAAGCTGTGATCAGAAGTTGTCACTAGAGGGTGGCTTCTCTTTTGCTATTTCCTGGCACTTTTCACTGTGGGCCTCAGCCTATGATGTTCTGCACTTCACAATGGTGCCTGTGCTTATGGTCACTGGGTTTTAAGTGTGGGTTGGTTCCTTGGGCTTTTCCAAAAGCAACATCCAGCCAGTACACCTATTCCCTAGTTGGTTCCATATGGCTGACAGAATGCTACAAAAATCTTAGATGTCATCTCTCTTGATGTGTTGGCTGGCCAGCCTCAGTTTCCTATGTGATACCTCTCAGTCCCAGAATATAATCTTTCATGACCTGTCTGATGGAGGTTTTTATTTTGTTAGGGACTTTTGCATGACCCTTGCATTCTCTCTCAGGGTGAGAGGACCGTGGGTTCCTTAATCTTGTGTGTGATGATTTCCCCATAGGTTCTTCTCAGGATTGTTCCCTTGCCCACTACAGAACTGGACATCACATAGGCAAGGCCTAGTCTCTCTGGCTGTGTTGTGAGAGGATATAGCCCCTGGTTGCTGCTGAAGGGAATGGCCCAGGTTCCTCCCCAAGTAGCTAGGGTTCTGAAGTCCCTGACCTGGAACTTGGTCTGGAAACCCTGGGCCAACAGTAGCTGTTGGTTCCTATGTTTAGCAGGGCCTGACTGTCAGAACACTCTCCTGGGAGGTCTCCAAGCACACATCTGTATATGCATTCATAAGAATATGTTCACACAAGTGTATATCCATGTATTCAAATAAAGACATTCCTATATACATCTGTGTCTTTAAGCATGTGTGTGTTTGGTTTGAGCGTGTGTGTGTGAGTGTGAGTGGACATTTACATATATTTGGTTTCATGTTTACCAGTGTATTTGTTTATTTATACACTATTGTGTATCTGTATATGTAGCTATGTTCATGTTAGTGTATACAGTGTTTCCATATGTAACTGTATGTTCATGTGTCAATATGTGTTCTCATGTGTGTGGATCCATGAATAACCCCCCCCTGCCCCCCACCAATCCACAGTAACTTCTGACTTAGGCCCCCTCTCCTGGTGGCCTCGGCTGCCTCCCTAAGGCTGGGCTCTTTCTGGGGCCTGTATACCATCTGGTGGCTACTCTTGGAATTGCACACTTAGATCCTACTGCCCCAAAGCCAAGGCGAGTGTGGGTGGGACTTTGTGATGTTCACTCCCCCATCCCTTCCCTCTGTGTGAGCAGGTCCCCACTCCCAAGGCAGCCCCTCCCCAGTCTGTTCTGCTTCCCAGAAGTGGCTCTTTGTCCACCGCAGTGAGGGCAGTGACCTCATTACCTCCTTTGTCCCTTTCCCATTCCCTGGACCCTTCCTGCCCCACAACAGCTAGGGAGAGATTTTATAGAACAAAACCCCGAGCTTCTCAGATGCTCCCTGGGTGGTTTGGGATAATTTTCTAACTTCTCTCTCATGGTTCTCAAAGTGCTACAC
Organism: Cricetulus griseus; assembly: GCF_003668045.3. Lineage (NCBI taxonomy): Eukaryota > Metazoa > Chordata > Mammalia > Rodentia > Cricetidae > Cricetulus > Cricetulus griseus. The sequence goes on along the minus strand of NC_048596.1, from coordinate 58,231,436 downwards.
ATTTAAGTACCCTCCCATCTCCAATCCTCCTCTCCCTCATCATCGTTAACTCTCAACTGCCTCAGGGCCTTTGCACAGGCACTGTGCCCAGCAGAGTTACTTCTCTGCTATTAGGGCTGACCTCTGGTCAGTTCTGCACTCATTTCTGCAACACTGCTTTTTTTCTGAGCAACCTGGATGTGATGGAGTTCTGTGAATAGGCTCACATCTCTCTCACACCTTTTCACTGTGCCAAGGGAGGCTCAATACTCCAGTTGCTCAAAATTGTATACCTAAAGTAGGATACACAGGCATCTTCTTTTTAAGGCTTGTTCCCAGGCATACCCCATAGGGACACCCCTGAGCCTCAGTTTCCCAAAGTGTAGAGATGAGAATCAGCCTCAGTCTTGGCCTTCCCACTTGGCTTTTCTACATTCATTCTTCTCTCTCTCTCTCTCTCTCTCTCTCTCTCTCTCTCTCTCTCTGTGTGTGTGTGTGTGTGTGTGTGTGTACAGTGCCCACAGAAACCAGAAGAGAGTATGGCAGATCCCCTGGACTTGGGGTTACAGACACTTGTGAGCTGCCCAACATGGATGTCCAACCAAACTTGGAACCTCTGCCAGAGCAGCAGGGGTTCTTAACTGCTGAGCCATCACTCTGTCCCCCACTTTGCCACAAAGTTGTGTCCTCACTTGCTGGCCTTTGGAGGCCATGCCTTCCAGAGTTCAAACTGACTGTGTCTAGAGGCTTACTTCAGAGTCATGACCACAGATGGTGTTGGAGACAGTAGGGAAGAGGCAGCTGTGTCCAGCCTACACATTTGGACAAGAAGAGAAGTGTGTGGCTCAAAGAGCCACGTATATGGGGTGGTGATATCTTCCTGGAGGATAGGATGCTTGGTGAGAGAGCTAAGTAATGAGAAGTTGCGTGCTGTGGAAGACATCCAGCCACTCACGGCCCCCAGAGGGTTTATGTGTCCTAGCCCAGGCAGATATTAGGGTTATGGATTCCAGGCCTCTCAGGTGAGAATGACTGTTGGTGCCCCAGGCTGAGGGACACAGTGCAGAATGCAGGTGCTACGTGCAGTGCAAAGGTGTTTGTTTCAGCCTTGGGCTAAGGACAAGGCAGCCTCTGCCGGGCTATGGAGACACCAGGTGGCGCTCTTGTCATATGCATTTCGGCAGCCCTTGGGCCGGGCCCAGAGTGCTGAGCGCGGGAGCCCAAACCACAGCCTGGGGTGCCCCACGGGGGCCCAGGGCGAGGGAGCATTGTGAGGAATTCTGGGAGCACATTGGGTAAATGGCGGAGAAGAAGTCACGCGAGGCTGCTTTCCCAACCCCAGCGCCGATACTCCTGCCTCAGCGCCTGGCTTTCCTGGTGCCAGAGCCCTGTTATCTCAGCCAGGGCCAAGGAAGCCAGGCGGCCTCCGAGGGATTAAGCATTCTGCTGAGCCAGGCATATTCCCTGGGCCTGAAAAGCTGTTCTTGGAGAAATCTGGGCCCTGCCAGGCCAGGGTCTGGCTGGAACTTTGATCATGCGTGTTGTAGGTGTTCTTGGCCTTGAAACCTGTTTGTGGCCCCAAGGAGTGCATCCCCTCACCCCAATCCTGCTTCTGAATCCAGAGCAGGCTTCACGTACATCTGTGGACGTGGCGCACATGTGTGTGCACGCCGTGTACGTGCACGTCTGCTGGGTGTGCATGAACGCCGCCAAACCCACCCACCCCTGCTTGCAATAGGAGACCCTGGCCAGGCCCAGGTGCAGGACTGTTTTTTGTCTCTCAAACCCCAGCTTGTTTTCAAATCCCACACAAAGACAGCTGCATTGAAAAAGTACTAACACAAACTCCAGCTCCATGAGCTCTGTGGCCCGCATACCAGGGAACTGTCCCGCCATGCCTGCGGTTAAAACCCCTGTGAGCCAGGCCGGAGGCCTGGGGGATGAGGTCATCTCTCCAGCTTCCTCCCTCTCTGTGAGGCTCCCTGGCCCCGCAGGGGCGACCCACCTCCCTGCAGCTGGACCCTTCCCGGCCCGCCCTGGCTTTCTGCAACTCTTCTTGGCAGGCCTCAGTTTCCCAGGGGCAAAATGAGATCCTGTGGGCTCTCTGAGTCCTTGAGACAGCCTTCGGTGGGTCCCACTTTCATGTGGAACAAGGTCAGCTCCCTAGGTCCCAGACCCTCGTTCACACTCGGCAGGGCCTCACACGTACTTGCAGTCATTTTCACACCCTTTCCTGCCAGTGGAGATTTATTAGTGTTAAATGCAGCGCCTAGCTTCATGTCTTTGTGCTGTATCTGGGCTTTGCCTTGGTTTAGTTTGTTTTCACGGTCTATCTGTCGTAGAGTGTGTTCTTATCTCTTGATCTGCTGCTGCCTGGAGTCGTAGCTGGTGTCTTGTTTTTTGGCTAAGACATGGCTCAGGTTGTGCCTGGTGCAATGTTGCTGCTTGTACTACATTTAGTCACGTGTCACACTGCCTGGTCTAGTGTCCTATCTGGAATCTCTTGTGGGGGCATTAATACCACACCTGTCATTGGCTGCACTCATGGAAGCCAGTGTGTTCACTCTGACCCTGTCCCTGAAGACTAGTTTGCAGCCGAGGGAAGGAGACTCCTGTAGGTTGAGTCACTGCTGCCCAAGGTCAGGAGACCAGCAGGCAGCTTCAGTTTTCCACTGACAAACCCAAGGTTGACTCCCTGTGAGGCCCCAGCTCTCTGCTTGGAGAGGTCTAGTCCTTGCAGCTCTTTAGCGGCATCATCTAACTAACCATGTATCCAGTGGTGTTACTACTGGCTCTCTCAGGGGCTCCTGGGTCCTCTGGGGAGACATTTTGTCCCTCTCAGGACCAAAGCTTACTATCCCTGTGTCCTCAGCACACCAGATTCCCACTATCCTAGCTTATAATTTTCTATTTTAGAAGGTACCCCACCCCACACATGCAAAGATGCCCACCTCTTTGGTTGAGTTGTTTTCTTGTACATTCATCAAGGCAGAAAATATCTACAAAGCTCCAACTGTGTTTCAGGCTTTGGGCTGATGGAACACAGGCCACAGATTCACAGCCTGAACTCACACCACAGGGCCCTGTGGACACGGAGGCCAGTCCCCATAACTGTTTGCATTGAGCCCCTGGGACTGGTGTTGCAGCTCAGTGAATGAACAGACATGGGCTTAGCTCTGGGTGCAGCCCCTGGGGCATTCAGAGCTCTTGGGGGTACTCTCCAGGAATTGCTGGTGCTCTCTCCAGGGAGACCGCTGCTCTGTGGTTTGGTCTAGGTGGGGGATGTGGCCTCTAGTCTGGGGGAGTGACCTGGGTGAATAGATGGGGCTGGACTGCTTCTAGGGACCTCAAGGCCTCAGAGCTGTGCAAGGAAGTCACACTGGCTGGGCTCAGAGCTTGTGTGTCCTATTAGATTTCTATAAATGCCTGTCATGTTGAGCCTGAAGCAAAGCCTCTTGCCTCCTAGCTGCCCTTTCTGTGGAGCTGGATTCCCCTTCCCAGAGTTTTTCATGTGCTATTATGGTGCCCATGGGCTGGGCAGGAATGGTGGGCAGCTCTCCTAGTATCTTCTCTCTTTCAGCTGCTAGAGAATGTAGGGATTGCCTGGGGCACTTTGACCCTGCCTATCTGCTTGCTAGGGGCCAAGAAGGACATGGCAGCACATAGTTCGCAGGCTTGTGGACTCTGTATTTTTGTTTCCAAAACAGGTAGGGACTGTGTGGCCCTGGAAGCCTACAGCAAGTACTTTATAGCCTTTGAGAAGGTGGACAGACCCAATCCTGTTCAGAAAGAGAATCTGCAGAATAGTGGTCACTAGTGTACTTTGTTTTATTAGTTTTCATTGTTTTGAGACAGTGTTTTGTGTAGCCCAGACTGGCTTCAAAGTCAGAGATCTACCTACTTCTGCCTCCTGAGCACTGAGATTAAAGGCATATGCCACCACGCCTGGCAACTTTGAGTGGTTTTGAACTCCTAATCCTCCTGGTTTCAAATGAAGCATGTGCATTAAAATGGTACTTAGATTGCTGTGTGTACTGACCACATGGGCGTGCTGTACTGTCCCACACTGGTCTTTGTGGCCTAGGATGGCTTGTGGTCTATTTGGTTTCACAGTGTCTTTCTTCTGTGGTCCCATGTTGACATACAAGAGAGTTGTTCCTAGTTCATGCCACTTTGGATGACTACCTGAGGCCACTAGTTGGTTTTCTCTATTCCATCTATGTCGCTGTGTTTTCTTTCTATAAATACATCATGTTGGGTTTTCTCAAGTCACTGAGACTGTGTCCCTTATCTTTAGAAGACCAGTGTATGCCCCTAGGAGAAGACCTTCTCCTTTGTAACTGTAACTGGCATAGTTGGTTTTAATGGTCAATTCACAAGCTAGGGTCACCTGGAAAGAGAGGAATTGCCTTCATTGGGCTGACCTCTGGACACATCTGTGGGTGATTGTCTAAAGTTAATTGATGTGGGACGGCCCAGCCCACTGTGGACATCACCAAGAGGCAGGGCCTCCTGGACTAAGAGTGGAGAAATTCAGCTGAGCACAGGCAAGCGAGCAAGTGAGCATGCACACATTCATTTGTCTCTGCTCTTGACTGTGACTGTGACTGTGATGTGACCAGATGCTTGAAGTCCCTGCCTTGGCTTCCCCACAGTGGACTGTAACTTGAAATTGTAAGCTAAAATACACCCTTTCTCTTCCTCTCCTAAGTTGCAAGTTGCTTTTTTTTTTTTTTCAGGATATTTTGTTAAAGCAGCAGATATGAAACTAGGATGCATGGGACATATCTCGTAGGAGGCCACATTAGGAGCTGGGGTGGAAATGGCAGGGCAAGCCATCTCTGCCATAGTGTGCACAGTTTAAGGGTCATGGATTGTAGGTCATCAGGTTTATGGGGTTTACACTGGCTACCACCCTGCCCTGTTTCCTTTGTGCAAGGCCTGTACTCTGTAAGAGCAGGAAGGCCAGCATCCTCAGCTGCCACCAGATTTCCTGATCCTCCCGGCCCTCAGTGTGGAGGGTTCTGCAGGACACAGCTCTAGTTTCTGCATTAACTGTGAAGCCAGCACCATGCTGTATACAGTGATAAGAATCATCACACATCACATTTGTTCAGAACAAGATGGAATCATGAGAAGCCCAGGGGCGGGGCAGGGGGGGGCAGGGGGCAGGGAGAGGAACCTTGTGGAAGGACACACAACCTAATCCTTACTGTGTGGTATGTGAGAATCAGTTGGAGGCTCCTAGGCAGGTTTGGGGATACAGAGAGGGCTAGTCTTCAGAGGCTTAGTAGGTAGAAAGCCAAGACCTACCTGGATTTGAACGGCCTGTTCCCCATTGCTCTTCCTTCAGGGCTCATCTCCCCATCCTTTTCAGGTGACTCTGAGCCCAAAGAAAAGGAGAAGGAGCCTTGGTTTGTGCCTAGAAGCAGGTTCCCATGGCCTCAAAAGACCCCCTGGGTAGCCAGAGAGAGACCCTGGTTTGAGTGTTCACCACTGTCTCCAGGGCCTTTGCTGACTCAAGTTCTACAGCAGCTGATACATGTGCTGTGGATGGAGGACCTGTCCCCACACTGGGTAGTTGCTGAGTCTTAGTGACAAGGCCCAGGCTCTGTATAAGAACCTGGGGAGAGGCCCGTGTTGCACCCACTCTCATTGTTTCCTGGTGAGCAAGAGGTCAGTTCTGCCCCAAGCACTGCATCTTGTCATGGGGGCTGAACTAATGGGTGGGGACCTCCCACCCCCCATTCTACAGTTCTGTCTTAGTTCTCAGACCTGTCTTTCTGGGGGCTTGCCATCCCCATGCCACTTTGGGGCCCCAGAGATCATTCTTCTGCTCAAGGGAACTGCAAGGGGTGACTGGAACATCACCAGAATTCCACTATCTGTGTGTGTATGTGTGCATGTACGCACGATTTATGTGTAGTGTGCTTATGGCTTCCCAGCCCCCTCCAGGGCCTCCAGGTATCTGGGTGGTCTTATACTCCTCTCCCTCCTCTCCTCACCCCCTACTCTCCCTGCCCCTCTCCTAACAATTGTGCTGACTCAGCTCCAGGTTGGTAAGAAATGATAAATCAGCCTGGGTGGCCAAGTATGACGCGCCCAGTAGTTCTTTAGGTCTTGGCTTATGACAGGGTTATATGGGACTCCCATGTCAGTAGGAAAGGCCTTTCTGTGGCAGGAGCTCCTGCCCTTCTAAAGGAGGACATCTGTTCAGGAGCCAAGGAACCTAAGGCAAGCAGAGTCCTATTCACAGACTCTAGGAAATAGGGGTGTGTTTGGGGAGGGTTGTCCCTAGGAACTCCGTTTTTTGTAGCCTGGGTCTGACTGGGGCACAAGGAGGCTGCTATTCCCTAGAGCAGTGGGTTCTCTTCCTTGTCTTCTCCACCATCCTTCCTTTAGACCCACAATAAAAGTCAGACCTGGGGTGGGAGCTGCCTGCTGGGGGTGGTTCTCCACTCGGGTTTAGTGGGATTAGAGTGTGCTGGCCAGGGACAGGTGTTTCCTTTATGCTCTGCCTGAGGCTGGAAAGAGCCTCCTCAGTGAGTGCTGCATGCGGTGGGGGTCTCTAGTTCAGAGTAGCTGGGGGTGGCAGGGTTTTGTTAGGCCCTTGTTTTTACATCTGGACAGCTGGAGCGCCTCGCTTTAAGTGCAGGCTAACAGCTGACATAATATAGTGGGGTGGGCTAAGCAGGCCGCCCTGGTACCCCCTCTCCAGTGGGGCGCCCAGGGGCTGCTTGGGGGCTGTGTTGGGGGCAAGAGGATGAGCTGCAGGGCCTCATGGCTGAGAGGCACAGCTCAGTGGAGTCCGCCAGCTGTCTGCCTGGATGAGCGGGCTGCCTGAGTGGCGCGGGCTGGGGCCCTGAGTGTCCCCCAAGGCATCACACTCAGACGGGCTCCCATCACGTTCTTGGCCTCCCAGGGTCACTCAGAACGAAAACCAGAGGCCCAGGCTGTGTGCTATTGAAGCATGTCATTGTGTGACTTCGCAGGTGGGAGGGAGGGAGGGAGTTGGGGGCAGCCTCTCAGGGTCGAGAGGCACACTTGAGCACCCAGGCCCCCTGGCCCCTTGCTTTTTTGAGCTGACCAGTGAAGGAAGGCTCCAGCAGCAGCTTCCAGTAGACTGTCTGTCTCTCCTGGTGATGAGGCTGCATGGCGACTGGGGACTCTGGGTAGAGCAAGTGGGGTTTGGGGGCTGGGGGCTGGGACTGGGCTATGGCAGCCTCTTCAATAGCTGTGGGAGGTGCTCTGACCTAGAGGCCATCTCAGTGTGTCTGGATTTCTGGGCTTGAGAAATGGAGTATGTCCTCAAGTACCTTCAGGGTCCTGGCAACCAGGGGCTATGCTCTCCTCCCCCATGTGGGTGACGCATGGGAAGGCGCATCCTGGCCTCTAGTGTCAAGGCTTTGTGTTCTCTTCGTTGTTTATAACACAGGCTCTTCTCTGGAGATGTGGCTCGGGGAGCTTAATTGCAGGTGGATCCAGCACTTGTGGTCTACAAAAGAGGCTAGGAGCGCAAATGGTGACAATGGCTTCCACACTTGCTCAGGACTGTTAAATAGAAGGTTGTAAGAAAAGAGAGCCTGGTGCAGCTGGGACACTGGATTGTGGCATGCGTGTTCAGGGTTATACATACACAAAGAAGTGTTTGGAAGCACACATGTGCTTGACCTGCAAGTGCACTGCTCTTACTTGCATGCACGTTATAGTCAGAGACATATGCAACTTGAATGCTCTGCTTGGATCTGGGTCTGTGGGGAGTGGGGCCCCCCCTTGGGGGTCCATTCCATTTGCACGTTTAATTAAGAAACTGCCAGCATAAGAAGCCCGAACAAGAACAAAATGTCAAGCGTGGGCTTGGAGTTCTACTCCTGCAGTGGGGAGAGCTGGTCAGTTTACAAGTACCATGGGCTCTCTAGGGGCCTGGGAGCGTCTTTATTTCATGTTAAATTTATGTTTTCTTTTTTTCTTTTCCTTCTTTCCTTCTTTCCTTTTTTCCTTCTTTCTTTCCTTCACCCCTCCCTCATTCTTTTTCTTCCTTTCTTAACACGGTTCTATCCTCTAACTCCCTATGTAGCTGAAAATTATCTAGAGCTGATCCCCTTCCTCCTCCTCTTCCTCCTCCTTCTCTTCCTCTTCCTCCTCCTCCTCCTCCTCCTCCTCCTCCTCCTCCTCCTCAGCACTGGGATTACAGGCCTATACTGCCACACCCAGCTTCTGTGCTGTTGGAGATCAAACCTAGGGCTTCCTACACTGTCAACTGAGCTGCACCCCCAGTCGTTATTTTACATTCTTTAACAGGGCTGTGTCTCTTCTTGCTCACGGATGAAGCTCTATCCCTGCTCATGGCTAAGCATTGCCAACAAAACAGGTTGCTACCAAAGCCTGTTCAGACATTTATGAAACCACTCCTGAGCTCCATATAAGAGAATGGTCCTTGTCCTGGGAATGTGGACATGGGATAGCACCTTTCTCTTAAAGGGACTGGGACAATAGGCTCTGTATCTAGCCCCTACTATGGAGAGGGCCTAGGGGGTGGCAGGGAGCTTTCAGCGGCCTGTTGGGTATTGTGGAGAACAGAAAGCATGAATTCTTCTGGTTTTTCAAAGGTTGTTCCCATGGTTTTCTAAGGCCCAGAGACAGTCATGGAGGTGGCAGGAGTCTAGAGACCTGAAACTGGAGTCATGTGAAACACCCTCTCTGGACCTCTGTTTACTGCTAGGTCAGAAAGCAGTGGGACATACGTGGATTGTGCCAGGGAACACCAAACGTGAACATTCTCAGCCCAGAGCCAGTGGTTTCAGGGCCGCTGCATGTGGGTGGGAAGTGACTGCCTAAGTCTAGAGAAGTGAGCAGACAGGGATGGAGAAAGATGCATTGATGGTGTCCTCGGATGGAGGAGCCTCGGTTAGGATTCATACTGCTTTGGGCTTTTATCCTGGTGTGTGCTGGCACATGCCATGTATTTAAAGCACACGGTTCAATAAATCCTGACACGAGACCATAGCCACAGGCAGGAAAGCATGTGCCTACCATCCCCAAAGCATCCCTGTGTTCTAGGTGTTACTCTGCACCCTCTCTGCCACTCATTTAGGTGGTGCATGCTGGTCTGTTACCACAGATACTTCCATTTTCTAGTGTTCCCTATAAATGAACCATCTATAATGGCTTCTTTTTTTCTGCATTCTTTGGTTCAGTTACATGCTTTGAGATCTACCTAGGTTCATGGTTTTTCATCACTGAGCCGTATTCCACTATATGGATATACCATAGTGAATACTCGTGTTTCCTTTTTCATGGGCCAACACTTAGATGTAGAATGCCTGGGTGATATAGGGAGTATTTATCTAGCTATTAAGGAATTGGCCAACTAGGTTTGTACCATTTTGCACCCGCTGAGCAGCATAGAGATTTCCAGCAACCTTCTGTTTTGGCCAGTCAGTCCTCTCCATAGTAATGAACCCAGTGTGTCTTGGGGGAGATGGATCTGACTGTATTTGAAATTCCATTTCCTAGTGACTGAGGGGGTTGAATCTCTCTCTCTCTCTCTCTCTCTCTCACTCTCTCTCTCTCTCTCTCTGTGTGTGTGTGTGTGTGTGTGTGTCTGTATCTATGGGTACTCCTTATTTTTAAGACAAAGTCCTTTATTCAACCAGGAGCCTACTGATTTCAGCTAGGCTGATTGGCCAGCAAGCTTCAGGGATTTCTGCCTGTCTGTGTTCCCTGTCACTTAGTGCTGGGATTACAGACATGTGCTACGGTGCCCAGCTTTTTATGTAAGTTCTGGGCATGAAACTTGGTTCCTCATGGTTGCAAGCTGACACTTTGTTGCCTGGACTACATCCCCAGCCAGGTGTCATCTTTTTTGTAGTTGAATTGGCATCCATAGGACTTATTTGAGGAAACTGCCTTTACATCCTATTCTAAAATGTCTTCTTAAGTACATGGTGCTGTTGTTTTTCTAGAACTTCATGCATGCTAGGTCAGTGCTCTAACACTGAGCTAGTCCTTAGTCCTGACTTCCTACAAGTGCAGGTGTCAACATTCTTTGTAACGTTACATAGGTCTGGGCTTTGCACATAGCTTCTTTCATTCTGTGGCTTACCTTCTCATTTATTTAACAATGTGATTTTAAAAAAGAACAAACAAGAGACAATGTTTGGGGTTGAGAGTGTGGCCCAGAGGTAGAGAATTTGCACAAGAGTCCATTCCTACCAACCCAAGAAAAAGAAAAATTTAATTTTACAAAGTCAAATTTATGTCTTTATGTTTTAATGCTTACTTTTTAATTTCATATTTAAGAATTACATGTTAAGCATGACATAAATGTTTTCTTATTGTGGTTGTATAGTTTTAGATTTGTGATAGTGTGTGTGTGTGTTTGTGTGTGTGTGTGTGTGTGTGTGTGTGTGTGAGAGAGAGAGAGAGAGAGAGAGAGAGAGAGAGAGAGAGAGAGAGAGAGCATGTGTGTGCACACGCACACATGATGGGGGTGGGGGTGCTCACCTATTCAGGTGCACATGGAGCCAGAGGTAGACAGACACTAGGATCTTCTTCTATTGCTTTCCACTTTAATTTTTGCCTCTCACTAAACATGAAGCTCTTTGTTGCAGTTAAACAGTCTGGCCTGAGAGACCCATGATCTACCAGTCTCCACCTTCCAGTGCTGGGGTCATAGTCACATGCAACCATGCCTGCCTTTTTACATGGGTGCTGGGGATTTGAACTTAGGTCCTCTTGACTGCATAGGCAGTGTACCCCCAGAGTCATTTCTAGCCCCTATGTGGAATGTAGTTGGCAGTCTATACTTTTTCATATGGATGCTGAATTGGTCTAGTACTATTTTCTGGAAAGAATATCCTTTACCTCCTGAGTCTCCTGCCATCCTTTTAAAAGTTCAGTGTGCCATAAGAGTGAATCTGCCAGACTCTGTTGTCCTGAGTCATTGATCTGTCCTCCTGGGATGCTGTACTCTGCTTACTATCATTGAGTAAGGGCAGCAAAAACTGGTCATTTGTGGAGTTTACTTTTATTTTTCAAGTGTTTTGGCTATTTCTTGGTCTTTTGCATGCCCATATAACTTTTAAGAATAGCTTGCTCATTTTTATGAAGACACAATGTGGAGTTTTCCTGGGGACAATGGATCTAAAGGTCAGCTTGGGGAGAATTGGCCTCAGCAATACATGAGCACATATGTCCTATTTTGAGCTTAAATTTCTTTATTAAAATTTTATTTATTTTGTATGTGTTAGTGCCCATGCCATAGTAGGTGTGTGGTGGCCAGGGGACAATTTGTAGGAGTCAATCTTCCACCATATGGATTCTGGGGATCAAAACTCAAGTTCATCAGGCTTGGTGGCACGTGCCTTTACCAACTGAACCATCTGCCTGGCCCTCAACTTAATTTCTGTCAGCTATGTCTTAAAGGTCTTGGCATCCAGGTATCTTGAACACCTATTTTCAAGCCTCCTAAATTGTTCTTCTTTCTGATTTAGTGTATATTTGTTTTACATGTATGGGTGCTTTGCCTACAAGTATGTCTGTGTACCACATGCATGTCTGGTACCTTCGGAGGTCAGAAAAGTACACCAAACCCCCTGGAACTGAAGTTAAAGATATTTGTGATCAACCATGTGAGTGCTGGGAGTCAAACCAGGGTCCTCTGGAAGAACAGCCAGTGCTCATAACTGTGGAACTGTCTCTCCAGCCCCAGTTGTTTATACTTCTGGTGCTCTTGCTGAGGCAAGTTGGCTTTTCTCTTTTCTCGTATTCAGTGAGCTTCATCCTGATGCCATCTGAATCCGACTTTTCCCTATGAGAAGGTCGTAAGTAGAATTTAAGTGGCATGGTTTTGTTAATTTTGATTCCTTATTTGGAACTGCAGGTATTTTGGTAAATTCACCTTTTCTGATTTTACTTGTTCTAGAAGCTTCTTGTAGGTGCCATTTTTGTCATGTGGCATTAACAATGTTGGCTGCTGATGAGTTAACTCATCTTTCCAACTGGGACTGTGGGTTCCTTTTCTTGCCTGATAGCATTGTCTAACTTTGATTCTACAGTGTTCAACAGATGCAGAAAGGGTGGCCATATTTTATTCCTACCATCAGGAGTATACTCGCTGCTTGCCATCTTGTGAAAGGGTAATAGTATGTTTCCTTGACATATAGCTTATATAGGACTGTTTCCACCAAGCACAGGCATTCTTGATCCCCAATCCCTCTCTCTGATTTCTACCTGGATCTGTATTTGATTATAGAAAATGCTCAATATGCCTTGAGTCCATCATAGCTTAGTAAGGCTCAGCTTGGGGGGGGTTGCACAGATATCCCGCTGTGTTCATGTCAGTGTGCTTATTCTGCTAGTGCTAAGAGGCCTGCTCTGCACACCTATTAGTGTGAGTGACAGCATTGTCTATCTCAGCTGTGTCCTTACTGACCTTTGGCATACCCTTTCCATCCTCTGCCAAGAGACTGGCGTTGAGATCTCCTACTGTAAAGGGAGCTTGTAGTTCTTGAAGGCTTTGCTCAGTGGGTTTTGAAACCCTTTTCATTAGGTGTGTTTGTGTTTAGGGTTTGCAATGTCCTCCTGATGGCTTTGTTTCTCTGCTGTTATGAAACTGCCTTCTGCACCACTGGTAATTTTGTTTGCTCTGCTCTTTTCTTTTGTTAATGTGAGCATGGTATGTCTTTGCATTCATCTTCATTTTAAACTGTTTGTGACTTGATGTTCTGAGTGTGTTCCTTGTAGAAAGCATGTACTTGGGCCTCCTGAATAAAAAACTCTTTCTCTAGCAGTTTCAGTGAGCCCTAATTGTATTTACTGTAATGGCTGAGGTTCTTGGGCTTGCCTCTGCCAGAGTCTTTGTGAATTTATTTTTATTATCAGAGAACAAAGAGATGGCAGGTGACATGGGGGCAGGTCTTCAGTTCTCAGCACAGGGGGCCTGGGTGGCCTTGTTGAATGAGTGGTAGGGATCCTGTAGTAGGAAAATGAAGAGGGTTGGGTTAGGGTTAGGGTTAGGGTTCCCCATTGGAAGAGACAGTACCCAGCAGCACTTTCAGCAGGACTCATGCCTCGCATGGGTGGCCCAATGCAAGAATTCCAGGTTACAGAGAGGAGGTGAAGGAAGTGGTAGCTGTGGGTTGCTGCAAAATTTGGGCTTCTATGTAGGGTGCTGGAGGGCAACTGTGGTAGGAACTGAAGTAAGCACCCTCCTCTCCATATGGGAGCCAGTGCTGTGGACCTTGAAGGTCACTGCCTACATGAGTCATGCAGACACACACCTGGACCAGGCTTGATTTCACTGATCCTGACAGGTTTACATTTTCAATCAGAACCAAATTTGACTGTGTGGAAGAAATAAGAGACCGGGTGGGATGCACACATATATAAATCTGTCGTGTTACTGACTGCATTCTTATATTTCGGACAAAGAAAATTCCCATGTAACCAAAATGTTTCCATAACTGCCCCCATTCCCTTTTTTAGACTTGTAGATGCAGTTGGGGTACCCCAGGGGGACACATTTACACGCCTGCCAATGGCCAGGCTCTGGAAGACATCTCCGGAGTTCGCCAATCCCTTGGGGAAATTTTTTTCTTAAACAGTGTAGGTATGAGGTTGGATACAATGAACCCCTTGAAGGTGAGTCTCATTCCATTCCTCTTTGACCATGCTTGGTGTGTGTATGTGTGTGTGTGTGTGTGTGTGTGTGTGTGTGTGTGTGTGTGTGTGTACATGCATGCACACATATGTATTCATCCATGCAAGAGTGTATGTGCACACACATGGGAACACCAGGCTCTGGACCTAGGATGATTGAGTTGGGCTGTATATACATGTGTATACACACACACACACACACACACACACACACACACACACACACACTGAGAGAGAGAGAGACAGAGAGAGAGAGAGAGAGAGAAAGAGAGAGAGAGAGATGGCCTACTTTATGTGGAGGTGCCACTCTCAACTTGGGGCAAAGTGAGGACACATTTGGAGGGAACAAAGGGTCTCTGTTCCCTGCCCACACCCCAACTCCTGTGAACTGCTCTGGCTCAAACACCAGCACTTTGGAGGATCTTTGGTGACAGGTACTAGGTACCTGGACAGGACCAGGTGTCCTAATCTCAGGGCTGTCTCCGGGCTAGGTGCCAGAGTCCTTTTCCCAGTGAAGGGCTGATTCCACTGGCCATGTTCATCTTGCAGCTCTGTGTCTTCCACATTACAGTGACCAGTATTAGGCCCCAGCATCTTGTTGGGGTATCATGAGCCAGTGGAGTCAGATTGCAGGGAAAACAGCCTGCTTGAATATTGAGGTACTGGCTCCAGGTTACGAGTACCTGGACTGGGCATCTGGGGGGGGGGGTATCCCATGTTGGCTGGCTCTGCTTTTCAGTCTGCCACCTCTTCCACTTTTCCTGCCTTTGAGAGCAATTTGGGGCCCTGATTTTCCATCTGAAGAATTGAAATGATATATGACCCTCGAGGGTCATGGAAACAGGATGGAGGCAAAGTGCCTACCAGTCCCAGGGACTTGCCTGAAGTGCTGGGATACTTCCAGTAACCATGCCATGTGGCTGCCAGGAGGGTGGGCCTCCATCCCAGCACCTGGGAAGAAACAAGAGGCCCTGTGTGCACTACAGCACTCCAGCTGCTGGTGGGCCTGATAGGCCTCAGGATGCCTTGTGGGAAGTAACGTGAATGGCCACATGTGGTGCCATTACCCATGTGACTCTGTGCACCCTAACATGTGGGGCTGGTAGCTCCATAGAGTAGCAGGAAGGGGACCCTGGTGTTCCCAAGCAGAAGCTTGGGTATGGTGACGGGGAGGTGTGGGAGCCTACAGACATTAGGGAAGGTAGTGGACACACCCAGGAGGTGAAGACCCTAAAAGTGAACTAATAGGGGCCACAGCCCATGACACCTTCAGCAATGTTGACATAGAGGTCAACTAAATGTAATATACCAAGGAACAGAGGTATCAGGATGTGGCACAAGCTGACAATGAAACCACAATTCACCCTGTGCCATGGCTGGCTCTGGATTTTGTCCTATAAGCATCTATGTCCCCCTGGAGGGCAGACTTTCTGGCCCTGTGACCTTAGCAGGGAGGAAGCATAACACAGGTTATAGTTCTTGCATGCTTTGGCTCTCCATTCTTGTTGTCACCTGATCAGTGCCCACTTCTGTGTCACTGGAGGATTAAGTGGAATGGCATAGTAGAGGCTGAAGAAGTGGAGATCACAGGGACCCAGAACTCTCTGCGTTCATCACTGAGCCCCCATGACTGCTGGACAGGTTCATAGTGGCACCGTGCTCAGCTGGGGACCAAGATACAAACAGATATGCAGTAATATTCAACTTTCCAGTCTTGGGTGCCAGGCCCAGGTATGACAGAGCCCCAGCTGCCCTTGAGAGTTTGTGAGAAATGCTAAGAACAGCAAGGTGAGTCTGACACAAGAGTCACTTCACTGCACGCTCCCAGGAAAGATGCTGTGACAGTCACAGCTGGACTGGACCCCCAGAGGCTGAGGGAGGAGGCTAGAGGAGGGGTGGTGGTCAATGCTGGGGGACAGCACTGGCACAGTGCTCAGGAACTGTGACGTGAGTACCCACAACCCACCTAATGTGGTGGTGGGATTCCTTTTTAAGATTCCAAACCCTTAGCTTATCTCTTTTTAGTATTTTAAACTTTTAAAACATTTTAAGGAATTTTATTTACATCTTATCTATCTATGCATGCACATAGACAGACACATATCTATGCATGCACATGAACATGCATGCCTCGACAGGCATGTGGAAGAGGTCAGAGGAAAACTCTTTAGAGTGGGGTTTCTCCTTCCACATTTCTGTGGGATTCAAGGATCAAATTCAGTGTGCCAGGCTTGTGTGGCAAGCACCTTTCTCCAGTGAACCATCTTGTTTCAACTTTTTAAAAAGTCACCAGTGACCCACCCATCTCCTAGGCTTTTCTTGTGTGTTTTCTGTTTTCTTGTCTTAGATTTAGCTTTGTTGGGTTTAAGTTGTGTGCCGCAAAACACTCTCCCATGCGAGGCGTCCGGTTCAGTGAGTTCTGGCAAATTCCTAGGCCAAGTTGAGTTCCTTCACACGCTCTGTACGCCCTGTACCACAGCCCATCCCTGCACCTGCACCTGGGAACTATCCTGTCCCCCTGAGAATGAGACTGTGCAGCACAAAGCCCTGCGTCTGGCTCCCATCACTTTGCAGGGCTCACTTGAGGCCCGTCTGCTTCTGGTCTGTGTTCTGGTTGATTCTTTCATTTGGAAAGGATAAAATGTACTGCAGCTTGTTTACCCGTCCACAGGCTGATGGACATCTGAGCCGTCTCTAGGGCTTGGTTATTATGATTAAAGCAGCCATAAGCATTGCACATGCTCTGGAGTTCTTTCTGGCCTCCGTTGCTCTCCAGAAACCCCCGCCCTGTCCCTGAGTGGGGAGGGAGGGCCTGACAGCGTGTTCAGAAGCTGCCAAGCCCTTTGGCAAGATGGCTACCATGGCTTTGCTATCACCACCCTGGGTGCCACCACAGTAGCTGTGGGTTCTCACCAGCACCGAGTACTGTCTATGTGGGGCTGGAGAGATGGCTCAGTGGTTAAGGGCACAGGCTGCTCTTCCAGAGGACCCCGATTCTATTCCCAGTATCCGCATGGTGGCTCACAAACATCTGTTAACTTCCTGCTACAGGGACCTGGTGCCCTCTTCTGATATCCTTGGGCACCAAGCAAGCACGTTGTGCACATTTTCACATGCAGACAAAACACTCATGCACATTAAAAATAAATAGATAAATAAAGTATTGTCTGCTTTTGAAATTTTAAACACTCTAATCATAATTGTAATTTGCCGTCTCTTAGCATCTGATGGTGTGAGTATTTGTCACCCGTGGATCTCCTTCAGAGAAGTCTTCAGGGATTTTTATTTTTTAAACAATTGTATGTCTCCTTCATGCTGAGTGAGAAGGACGGTGTTAATGATGGTGGCGTATGTGTTCTCTGCCACTCAGGCCTCTCCTCCTCTGGACTCATCTTTGATTCAACTTAGCAGCATTGTTCAGAAAGCAGTTTTTAATTTTGGTGAACCCATTTCATCAAGGTACCCCCCCCACATTTTCCTATTAGGTTCATGTTTTTTTGTGTCCTGTCTAAGAAATATTTGCCTAATGCAAGGTTACAAAGCCTCTTCTTCTGTTTTTTTTTTTTTTTTTTTTTACATAGAAACTTTATCGTTTCATGTTTCTTGTTTAGATTTGTAATTCCTTCCAAGTTTAATCTTATGCACGGTGACAGGTATGAATCAGGACTAAGTCTCCTTTGCATGTGGTTACCCTCATGTCCGTGTGACTTTTTTTTCATGAAATTACTTTGGCACCTTTGATGAAAATCAGTTGGCTGTGCACTGGGTCCAATTTCTGGACTTTGTAAACTGTTCCACCAGCAAAGCCTTGATTGCTGTGACTTCTACACTAAGCCCTGAAATCGAGTCTTGTTAATCCTCCAATTTGGTTCATTTTCAAAGTGTGATGCTCTGCTGGGCCCTTCACAGTCTCTGGAAAATCAGAGAATCTAGTTGTCAACTTTTAACAACAATCCAAAACCAAAAACCTAAACCCAGCCCTACTGGCATTTTGACTGGTAAACATGGGTTTTATATGTGTCTGAATTACACTCTGCTTTCTCTCTCTACCTGTGCAAGCATCTTCAGTGCAGGTCACAGTGCCATGCTGTCTCCAGGACACACGGTCTGTTAGATTGCTTCTTTATCCTTCATGGTTTCAAAGCTTCTGACAGGACACTAATGTTTTCCCCATTTTATTTTGGGGGTTATTTGTTGCTAGGATATGGAAGGATGGTGATTGTTTCTTATGTTGACTTTGTTCCAGTGGCTTTTCTGACCTTACTGATGACTGGGAGAAGGGTATATACTCACTTGTTATGTTCACTTGTCATGGATTCTTTAGGGTTCTCTATAGAGAGGTCTGGTTGTCCCAAATAAAACCATCTGTACTTCTCTTATTTGGTTCATATTCCTTTTATTTCTTGGTTTGCCTCATGACACTAGCTAGGGATCTTGAACTGGAAGTTCAGTGGTGAGTAGAGAGGGACCAAGTGGTCTGTAAGCCTCAGGTCTGATAATATTGGTCTGATGGGTGTGAGGGGGCTGGCGATGGTAACTGGGACATGTTCTTTTCCTTACTAGTCTCCTGGGCCTGGGAACTGTATCAGTTACTGTTGGGTGGTACCCAATGCCTTTCCTGTTGAGATGGCTTATCCTTTTCCTCTCTTAAACTATGTTTTGTGCTCATTATACTGCAAAGAACAAAACAACCCCCAATTTGTCACACAAAGCCATCTCCGTCACAATGCCTTTAAATGTACATCCTGTTGGACTAGATCACCAAGGTTCTGGGTCAAGTATGTGCATCTGTGTTCACACAGGAGAAGACCTAATTTTCCTGCCATATGTTCTGCTTTGGTACCCAAGGGTGAATCTGGAGGTACCCATGTGTTCCTCCATTTCAGCACAAGTGTGTATAAAATGTCTCATATTTCTCCCCTCCATGTTGGACAGGCCCATGAGTTCATCTCATCTTCAGTTTCTCTAGCAGGAAAGTTTTATTTTTTTACTGAAACTGGCAAACATAGGACTCCTGAGTTTTGAATTTCTTTTTGGCTAAATTTTGGCCAGTCATATCCTTTAGAGCATCCATTTCCCCCAAAGAACAGGAGCCTCAGCTGAGTTTGAAGACAAGAGCATCTTGGAGCTAGATGTGGTAGCACACAGGTCTTGGGAGGCTGAGGCAGGAAGATTGCCATGTGTTTCAGGCCAGCCTGGGCTGTATGCTGAATGAGAGGGCAACCAGGGCTACATAACACAACCTTATCTTAAAACACACAAAAGTCCATCATGGGGTGTTCCTAAACTTAGACTTTGGGGTGAAGTAGGTGTGTGTGTGTGTGTGTGTGTGTGTGTGTGTGTGTGTGTGTGTGTGTGTGTATGTGTGTGTGAGTGAAAAGGACACTGTCCTTTTCAGGGGCTCACCCCAGAGCTCTGGGAAGACTCAGGTTTGACTGTGACCTCAGAGCCACTCCAGTCCCATCTCTATCCTCTGTGCTGCTGACCATCCAGAGTCTTGCAGGCACCTCATCCAACCTTGCTTGGCAGGACATGGGGTGGGGCGGGAGGCAGAGGAAGAGAGTGACATATGCTGGGCTTTCCAGGAAATGGCCCCTTCCCCAGGGAATGAAACTCAAGGAGAAGAGGAGATGAGCACTCAGAATCCATGGCAGGTCACTTGTAGATCTCCCATGAACTGTGCAAACATGTGCTCTAAAATAGCGTGGCTCCCTCTGAAGTTGTTGACTTACCACCTCCTAAAACAGCAAATCCATGCACAATTTCCTCAGTCCCTTAAAACATTCCTGACGGGAAGAAAAAAAATTACTGTTTAAAGTCTCCCCTCATTAAGATGTCTAGGTTTGCACAGTGAGTGTGTCATGGAACAATGAATAGGCCAGCTACAAGTACTCTGCCCCTAATGCATGCTCACACAGCCATAGCACAAGCTGTGATTAGGTGATCCCTCATCCCCATGCCCTGCAGGTCTCAGACCTGCCTGGCTGGGTGCAGCCCCTAGATCTCTATAGAAGGAGCCAGAGGCCAGGTAGTGGTTCAGCAGGCTGATTTAGGTCTACAGCTGTAGTGAAGGCTACTCACTGAGAGCCTCAGCTTCACTAAACCCTAGTCCTGAGGGAATTCTTGACTGGGGTGATTTTAGAAGTGTGGGCTCCATGCATATGAAAGTGCACCCCAGTCCCAGCTAAGGGACTCATCTTGGGATGTCTCTCAATGGGGGTTAGCAACCATTGGTAGTGGGATCCAGGGTCTAAGAGAAAACCCCACATAGCTGGGCTATAGATGGGCATGACTTTCCTGGCAAAAGTAGAGGCCTTCTTTAGATGAATGCAAAGCTGACTAGGAGTTCCAGGTATGGGTACTCTTAGGCCCCTGACCCCACAATAGCTAATTTCAGTGCGGGGGGGGGGCAGCTGGGACTGCTCCTATATGAAGAGGCAATCTCAGGGATTTATGCATAGTGGGACTGAACAGGGGTTTAGGGCTCATCTTCTGTCTAGACTGAACAGCACACCTCTGAGGCCTCACTGCTGCCTCAGCCCTGCTGGCCTCTAATAACTCAGGTTAAATTTTCAAAGCCACATTGCTCTGTGGTGTGAGGAAGCAGTGGGCCAACGGGCCCACAAGGAGAAAGACAATCTGATGGGGGTCCTTCTGGCTTGATGGAGTAGACATCTCTGGGGATCCTTGTCTAGCCCCTGGTTTGGTCTGGGTGACAGCTTGTAACTGTTTAGGGTCTATTCTTTCTGGAATGTAGATCAAAAGGAATTAACAGGTAGGTTCCTTCCAGCCTCAAGAACGCATTCCCAGTCTGTTCTCTGGAAGCTGGCAATCCTTGATGTTCTGTGGCTAATAGAAATATTGTAGAAACCTCTACCCTCACATCCACTTGGCTTCCTCCCTACCATTGTTTCTGGGTCTTAATGTCCCCTTGTCATGTTGGATGAAGAGCACACCCCATGCCATTGTTGTCTCATCTTAAATTACATCGGCAAAGACCCTACTTCCAAATATGGTCACACACTGAAGTCCTGGGCATGGGGATGTTGACAGGAATTTGTGTTGATACCATTTACCTGATAACGCTCACCGACCAGAGGATGAGGAACCAGGAAGTCTGTGAACTTGGCCCACAGTCTGCCTGTATGTCTATACAAATCAAGTTTTATGAGTACATAGCATGAATTCTTGTGGATGTACTGTCTCTTGTCCCTTCCACTTCAGGATGGAGTCCATGTGGCCCACAGAGCCTTAAACACCTCCTGCCTGGCCTTTGACAAAAAGCTTTAGGCTGTGCCTTGTTCTGAGAACCCGGCTCCACAGAGCCCTTGATGGAGGTCAGAAGAAACAGAGCTGTACACAAATCACTGGCTCACCAGAGAAAAGTCTCAAGAAATCAGTGCTGTGGAAAGTGTTTTTAGATAAGAGCTGATTTTAGTTCTGTATTTAAGGGTCTGGTAGAATGAAAGAGGACAGTAAAATGTCCTGGTCTATGAGATAAGCAGGAAGGGCGGCGCTGACCAACTCAGCAGCTGCCTGGAAAGGGGGGGAAAGGCAAGAAACCACAGCACACAGAAAGATGGAAAGAATCAAATCAGATACATTCAATTTTATACTAAATATTAATGTCCTAAATTCATCTTCCAAAAGGAGATATCCAAAATCTCCCAAAAGGCAGAAGACTGTCAAATGGGGTTTTGTTTATAATGAATTAATTTTGTGATGCTAGGGCTGTAACACAAAGTTCTGTGCATGCTGAGTAAGTGCATTACCAGTGACCATATAGCCCCAGTCTAATTTTTTAAAAATTTTAAAAAGATGCATCCAATACATTTAGCAAAGCAAACATAATATGCACAGCTTAAAAAAAAAGAGATAGCCAAAAATATGCAAAGAAACTACACACAAAAATAGAGAACAAAACCTGAATGAGGGGGGCATCAGGATGTCAACACTGAGCCTAATTATAAATATGAAGACATACAACAGAATATTTGTTATATATTATTATGTGGTGTGTGGGAAAGAGGGGTAACCATGGTGACTGTGGGGGATAATTTTTTCCTATTATGATACAATACTCAGACAAAAGCAACTTAACAGAGAAAGGGTTTATCTTGCCTCACACTTCCAGGTTACAATCTATTGGTGTGGGGAAGTCGAGGCAGCTGGACCTTTTGAAACATCTGGTCACACTAAGCCTGCAGTCAGAAGAGCAGAGCAATGAATGTCTATCTACATGCTATTGCCCATACAGCCTAGGTCTCCCCACATCAGTGAATACAATCAAGAGAGATCCCACAGGCATGCTCAGAGGCTAACTTTCAAGCTGGTTCTAGACTTTTTCAGACTAACAGTTAACCCTAACCATCACAGGTGTCATACGACAGTTCTCTCAGAATAGGCTTTGAGTAGATGCAGGATCAGAGAGCAGACAGGTAAGTAGTTCAGAATCTAATAGGAATTTGAAATAATTGTTGCTGTTATCTCTATGCCCCCTGCAAATGCCCCCACAAATTCAGCACCTTTAGACAGCCCCCAGAGCACAGCTTCCAGGCCTGAAGGCTGCACAGCTCTGGGGCTGGCACCTTCCTGCTCAGCACAGGGGCAGCAGTGTGGGGAAATCCACCTCCAAGGCTGTTACCCTGCTGTGTAGCTTCCTCATTGCTCCACTTTAGAAATGAACATTGCAGAAGGGAAAAAAAAATGTCCACAAGAGCAGTTGTGGAGCATTTGCCTAGTGTACACAGGGGTCTGGGTTTGATCTGCAGTCAAAAAAAAAAAAAAAAAAAAGCAGTAAGCATTTCAGGAGATAGGAGCCAAGGGACATGATGTACAGGGAGGATACACCAGCCTTTGCTTTGCTCTCTTGATCTTAAAGCCCAGATTCCAGGGCCAGAATGGCAAGGAATGTGGGGACCAGGTTTTCAAGCCATCTCCTTGAGTTTTGGGGCCTGATAATAGGTGTTCTGTGCTTCTTTGCACCCGTGGAAGATGCCAGTCACATGTTGGACTCGTATTAAAAGAGCACACCTTACACTATTGAGACAGTTGTTCATGTTCTCTGATCCAAACCCACTGCAAGGACTGGGGACTTAGCTCAGTTAATAAGTTTTTGCCTAGCATACCCAGAACCCTGGGTTCAATCCCCAGTCTATATAAACTGGGCATAGTGCTGCACACCTATTATCCTAGCACTGGGGAGATGAAGGTAGGAGATGAGTACTGGAAGGTCAAGGTTATCCTTGGCTACATAGAGTTTGAGGCCAGTCCAGGCTCCATGAGCCTTCTTTTTAGCAGCAGCAACAACAGCAACAACAACAACAACAGAAAGGAAGGAAGGAAGGAAGGAAGGAAGGAAGGAAGGAAGGAAGAAAGAAAAAAGAATGAATGAAACTAGGAACACATAAACAAATGGTTAAAAAATTGAAAGGGGGGAAGTGTCTCAGCAGGGATAGAGAGGCGCTCTCCTGAATAGGCAGAGAGACTCAGCTGGGTGAGGGAAGACAGGGCAGCTGTGGACAGCTATGTGGAGCTGACCTCTCTTAATGGAAAGACACTGTTCATCCTGCCCCCAGCAAGGCTCAGCCTGCCCCTTTCCCCATCGCTGCAGATACTTCATTTTCACATCTGCCTGTCATCGCCTTCCTCAGTTGCTGGTGTTTGCAACCCCACATAGTTTGACATTCATTAAATAAAAATCATTGCTGCCTGTCCTATGCAGACACACACGTCCAGCGCACCCAGGCTGCCTACTCTCTGCTGTGGGGGCCCTGGCTCACAAGTACCCTGGAGGCGTCTGGGGGATGGCATGAATTTGCTTGGTTTGAATCTGCTGATGAGGCATTTCTGGGCAGGGATTTCCTGGGCTGGTCTGTGTGCATATCCTGGCGCCATCTGCCCTGCCCCCCACCAGGCATCAGGAGGCCACTGAACCCCCATGTTCGCCTCTTGACCTCTAGAACACCCAAGCAGGGAGGAAGGGAGTGGGAAGGGCTTGAACACCCCCACCTTGCTGGCTTGCAGCAAGCTGGGTCCCAGGGCTAGGGGCAGCTCATTAAACAACCTGACCGCATGTAACTCTAGTCAGTACCACACAACACCGCACTGGCAGCACACGTAAAATTAAAATGACCACAGGGCCTGCTCTCCTTCCCACCGTGGGTGGGCAGCCTTTATTCTGAGGTTGAGGCCCAGAAGCCTCCAATCTGAGGAGGATTTTCCCTGATGATAATGGGCCCAAGCATGGGCTAGCCCACTGTTGGGGCCCAAGTCTCTTCCTGGTCTCCTCACTCTGCCCTCATCTGCCTCCTGTTTAGTTCTAGTCTCTCAGTACGTGATCTGGCTGGTGCAGAAGCTCCTGAGCCCTGACCTGCTGGCACAGTGTGCTCAAGAGATACCTCTTGGGCAAACTGATTGCATTTTTATTGCTTCCTAAGAGCGTTGGACATCCCAGAGGGGCTTGTTAGGAAGTTCGTGGAGACAGTCTGTCACTGTTCAAGCTGGAATGTTCTAAGTCCTGCTGGGTTGGCGTACACCTGTAACATAATAGTGAGGGTTAAAGATGATACCAGGGGCCCTAGGTGGCTGAGCCTCAACCAGAAGGTGGGCACTAGACCAGAAAGAAGGGAGATGTGGACCTCAACACCCCTTGGGGATTTCATAGAGCAGCAGTGTGGATGTAGAACCATAGATCAGGGGAAACAACAAGTCTTCAAGGTGCCCCCTGTGGTTTTGATCCCACACAAGTTTCCCCAGATAGCAGTGGACACTGGGCCTCATGCCACCTGCTGAAGTGGGGTCCATGATGGGAGGGCCAGATGACAGCTGTTGTCCACTTTCAGGGCCTGGCAAGCTGGTAGATGAGAACTTCCATCCCCATGGTGACTGAGCAAGCCTCATGGCCTCTTCTGCCCAGTGTGGAGAATGGCTGCCCAGACAGCTGGCAGTTGGGGCTGGTTCTCAGGGGAAAGTAGCTCTGTGTCTCCTAGAGTTGCCCCCAAATCAGATCTCCCTTAATGGGCATGGACACAGCAGCTGCTAATCTGTGGCCAGTGCCATTGGGAGCTGGCTACTGCAGGAGCCCTGTGTGGGATTCTGCTGCCTACTCCCAGGGCCAGAGCTTTGGCCTCCAGCTCTGTCTTACTGCTTACTAGCTTTCATGGTGGCTGGCCTGAGGAAAAGTCTGCTTCCTGGCTATGTTGTGTTGTGCCCCAGGGCCCCACCAGCTTACTATCACTGTTGGGAGAGGTCCCCTGGTGCAAAAGGGCCCTACACCCCCTCACTGTCTAAGCAAGTTGAACCATCCCAGGCCACCTTAGATTGCCAGGGGCTCAGGTGAGCCAACCATACTTGCTAGCTGCAGTTTAGAGGGTTTTGGCAAAGCTGCCTACCAATAGGAAGTCTACCACATTGAGCGAGTAGACTCAGCTATGGCCTCTGAGGCATCCATGACTCCTGGGATATTTGGGACAAAGTGGGCTGTTATAGATATGGCCACTTCTCCACAGGCTCCTGGTCTATCTACAGCCAGTGGGACCCTGACTCTGTACCCCCTTAGAGTCTCTGAATGTTTTCTGTCACCTGGGACTAGCTGGTGGCCTTTGGGGGCTGATGTTCCTAAGGGTGGGCAGTGAGCATGGCCTGAGGGCTCCAGCTGTGCCCAGCACATGTCACTGGGGGGCCCATGGGTTCTCAGCACAGGCCGGCGGCTGGGAGCAGCTGGCCACAGGCAGGACCTGAACAAAGGGTGCTTTGAGCAGCTTGCATGCCGGCACCAAGCCTCCGGCCAGCTGCCCCTCCCGAGAATGTAAGGCTGGCCCTCTCTATGGCTTATTGGGGCCCATGTAGAGTCAGAACAGCTGGCCCCAAAGTCTTCTGGCTGGCTTTGTGCTGAGAGGGCACTGTCCTCCCACAGGAAGCCCTCTGGCTCAGGAAATGGCCATTTTACAGGTTTCCTAGCTATGAGAGGATGGTAGGACCCAAGCCATAGTTTCCTACAGCACCTCTATGCTGAATGGTGATCTAAGAGGGTCCTAGAGGTATCTAGTACTCTTTGCCCTGCCCAGGGTCTGGAGGGCCTCAGGGAGACCAGCTAGGCCTTTGGCCTCATGGCCTGGCTTTGCTGGCCTTCTTGCCGGGCCCCTACCCATCCAAGCCAACCCTTCATCTGCAGTAGTTAATCTTCCAGTCAGCTTTCAAATTATTCTTTTCTTAAAAAGATAATAAAACAGTAACATCAGAGACACTGAATACTCCTGATAAGCATCTTTGAGTTCCCTTGATTGTTGGGGAAAAGAGAGAGAGAAAGAGAGAGAGAGAGAGAGAGAGAGAGAGAGAGAGAGAGAGAGAGGAAAAAGTCTTTCTTTTGAGGATCTGAGGCAGCTGAGCTGAGCCCATCTGCCCTGCCTTGGTTTTGCTGTGGCCCATAGATGAGTGATTGTGGTAAGCTGGATCCTCACCCTCCCAGAAATGGGTTCACTAGCTGATAAAATGAAACAATAGATAAGATACCTGCAACCTTCAGTGATCTGCCCAAGAGGCTGTGAGCCTTGTGCAGGCCTTTCTCCTGTTCACTACAGCTTTATCCAGATAAAGCACCTCCTTTACTTTAATGTCAGCCCTGCAGGCTCAAATGTGGATAGATCGTTGCTTTGCTGTGGTTACCCCCAAGCACCTGATGCACATGTGTAGGGAGCATTTGTATGTGACATGTGTTCCCAGGCCTGTCAGAAATTCTGTCATGCTGAGCTTTTGTCTCCTATCTCTTGCAGCTCACGTGGGTCCAGTTTTGGGGAAGAGTGTCCATCTGTCAAATGAAAAAACTTCGTTCCCACTGTGAACTTTTCAGAGGCAGTGTATCTGTGCCTGGGTGTCCCTGAGAGCATCCAGAGCTCAAGGGTGCCACTAAGCCCATGCATCAACCTGTTCCATCATTGCAGTAGTGAAATGAGATTAGGGAGAACCCAAGTCCTTGATTGCTTCCTGCCTTTGCTCCACCACTGTCTCCCTTAGCCTCATGATGGAAGCCATGATAAGGATCCATTTGGTACTTTGCAGGCAATAGATCCTGTAAGCCTTGTGACTCCATGCCCTCTTCCCTTCCTGTCTCTTGATTTTATTACATTTATTTCCTTATTGTGCATGTACGTGTGTGTGTGTGTGTGTGTGTGTGTGTGTGTGTGTGTGTGTGTGTGTGTGCATCTGAACATGCATGTGAAGGTTAGACAACTTATAGGAAATCAGTTTTGTTCTTCCATCACGTGGGTCTGGGGATCAAACTAGAGTTAACAGGCTTGATGGCAGCAAGTGCCTTTACTTGCTGAGCCATCTTGCTATCGCTACCTTTCTGAAATATGCAAGACATAAGATCTCTCATCTTGGCTATATTCAAGTGTTCAGCTCAGTAGCCTGAAGCTCATTCAGTGTTGTGCAGCCGTCCCTACCCATACCTACCCATCTTGAGAATTTCTGTCTTCACAGATGAACTGTGGTCCTGCTAAACCCTGACTCCTCAGTCCCTACCACCTTATCCTGCTTTTCATCCCAGTGGTTTTGGCAACTCAAGGGCCTGCAGTTGTACTAGGGGTGGGATCTTTCAGGGTTTGTGCCTCAACAGCGGGTCTATGCTATTCTGTGTTAGAGTACACTTCTTTCTGAAGGAAAAAGATGTGTCCTCTTGGGTCTGGAGCCTTTTTTATTTGTCTTCTTGAGGGATGTGGCCTTTGGCCATTGTGTACCTTGCCAGAGTAAACACAGTGGACAGAGAGCTCCTCAAAGTCCTGCCTATCTCTTGGGTGTTACGATTAAAGTCTCTTTATTCAAGAAGACACCAAGGCAAAACACAGGCCAGAGCTAGGTTATAGAACCCAGCCAGCGTGGCCAGAACAAAAGGGGCCCGGGTCCCCACGTGCAGCCCCTTAAGAAGCTCCCTTAAGTCACCCCGGCTTTCCTTCACCACGCCCTTATGGGCGAGTCCCGGGTCCACTTGGTACCTGTCCCAGGACTATTGGGCGGGGCTAGGGTGTCTCCCTACAATTCCCCTTTTAGTCTAAAAGAGGATTAAAACTTAGTAATGTAAAATATCCAAAACTAACCCGGGACTATTGGGCGGGACTAGGGTGTCTCCCTACACTTGGGTGTCACCCTGAAGCAGAATTGCTGAGCTCTAGGACAGATCTTAAATTTTTTTTAGAGACTTTCTATTTTTATTGATGCATTTCTGTGTGATTCTGGGGATTGAACCCAGGGCCGCATGCACCCAGGCAAGTGCTGTAACAACTATGTATAGTTGTTAGAGCACTACCTTTCCAGTCTAGCAATTGTATTTTTTTTCTGGGCTATTACTTTTTTCCTTTTTTCTTTTTAAGAAGGAGCCTTGTTTAGAGCAGAATTGAGTGGGTGGTAACTCCATGCTTCATGACCTGGGGAACCAATGAACCATGCTCCCAGCATCTTGGATCTTGTGTCTCCCTCGGGTAGCCATGTGCGATAGCCCCGCCTCCTCTTCCACTGCTGTCACTGCCTGTGTTTTGCTAATAGCCATCCTGCAGGCTGCAGGGACACAGCAGTATCTGTTTTGATTTGTATTCCCACAGTTAGTGACATAGAATGTCTATGGCTATGAATAACATGTTTTTCATTGTCTTTTGGTAGCTTTTTGTTTGTTTGTTTGTTTTAGACACAGTCTCATTTAACCTAGGGTAGCTTCAAATTTTCTGCATAACCAGGGATGACCCTGAACTTCTGATCTCCCTGTCTCTGTGTCCCTAGTGCTGGAAGTCCAGTTACATAGTACCACATCTGTTTTATTCAGTGCTGGGAACGGAGCCCAGGGCTTCATGCATGCTAGGCAAGCACACCATCAACTGAGCCTCAGCTTTGTTTTAAAAAATAATTTTAAAGTATGTAGATCACTGCTTTGACATACAGCTTTCAACACTTACTACATGGGAAATAAGCAGACTGTGGCTAGGGTCTGCTTCCTGGTCATGGCAGAGGGCGCACCATGTGTGTGGGGACACACATGTTGGGAAAGGGACGGGCTACAGCATCCTGCAAGGGGCACACTGTTGGGATTGTTCCTTTCAGAGCCTGTCCAAACCTCTTTTGTTGGCACTGGTGTTTGCATGTCACTAGACCACCCCCTCTCATTTCTCTGACAGAGCTTCAGGATGGGTAGCAGGCAATATGGCCTCTGCTGTCTTTCTCCAACTCCTCAATGACCTAGAGGAAACAAGTGCCAGTATGTCAGAGTTGGGGTTCCCTTGCCTCCCCAGGGGTCTTCACAGCCAGCCCACCCACCCGTATAACCATTAGGTCTGCCGTGCACAGATGATCACCAGGATGAGGTCCTGGGGCCCCTGCATGGTCTGGGCTCATCTTCTATTCTGACTCTGGACATTTCCTGTCACAGAGCAGGTAACTGGTTGGTAACTGGCTCTTATGTCTCTATCCTCCATCCTAGGCCACTTTTCAGATATATCTTGGTTTCTGTCTCTAATCCCACAAGACCCTAACTTGTATACATTATTCCTACTCTCAGCTGCTCCACAAACCTCATCTTTCCTCATGTGTTTCCAGTCATGCTCATGTGTCAGTAGTAAACCATCTGAAGGGCAGCTAGCCTCACTTGCCACAGTCTACTCCCAAACCTGAGAGTGATGTTTCACCCTGCCCATGAGATCCTCTGCCTTGGGCCCAAGTTGTCTATTCCTACCACGGGTCCTTGGTCATGGACTTTCTTTCCTCTTGTGAGAAGAGGCATGGTGGTCCTGCCTTGGTGAATCCAAGAAAAGCTGCATGTACTATGCTTGCTGTTTGTCCCTAACACAGGAGTCTCCGCCATGAAGTCATCTGCAGCCAGGATTAAGCCTAGCTCTAGTCCAAGGAACAGTGGTCAGGGTGGGAGGGGCCACTGTGTTCTCTTGCCTTTTGTCTCAGCCCAAGATCGTTGGCCCAAGGACAGCCCTTTCTTTTATGTCTTTGGGACAGAGCTCAGGGCCACACTCCATCAATGTCCCCTGGCCTTGAGTCCTTGATTCTGACAGCATGTGGATTCCTCTGGGAGGCCTTTTAGGGGGTTGGACAATGCTGGGTACTTTCGGCGGGTACTCTTATTGGTGGGGGAGCATATACTGATGTTTAGTTAGCTCTTCCAAAACTCAGGGGTGCTGGGATGGCCTAAGCAGGAGAGGTTAGGAAGCGGGGGTTAGGAGAGTATATCCGACATACCAAGCCTCTGAAGACATGGAAAACAGAAGATGTGATGTGCCTGGGGTCTAGGAAGGAGCTTGGGGTACACTGGGCCATGAGAGCTTTTGGGTAGGTGGTAACCTTTGACATCAAGTGGAGAGTAGGAGTGGGCACAGGGTAGTAGCAGGTATCTAAGTGTTCTGTAGAGATGTTTAAGGCCTCTCATTCAACATTGGGACTGTACTTGGATTACTTGTACAGAACAGGTGAGCATGCTAGGAGAACAACTGGTCTGTTGTAAAGAGGCTGACCTAGCCTCTGCTAACCCTGTTGTGTACTAGAGTGCTTTTGCCTGAATCAAACTTGCCTACAGTGTGTCTCCTACAGACACACACTCCTGCCAAATGCCAACCCCTTACTGGAGTCCCAGTGTGACCTTTGATCCGAGGGCCACCCCTCCTAGCTCCAGCATACATGCAAAGCTGATGGTGTTGGAGACTGTTTTATCTCTGTCCAAACAATGGATCTGGCTGTGTCCCACCCGGGGACAGGGCTGTTTTCCTCAGCCCCTTTCCTACCAGCCACTGAGCCCTACTGATTAACTCAGCCCTGCCTGCCCTGAACACAACTAGCCAGACATTTTCAGGGGATGATGGGGCCCAAGCTCTCTGAAGCCAGACTTCACACTGTGTCCACATGCTGAATAGGATTTGGAGATTTGTGTAAGGGGGTCCTGTCGTTTCACAGGGCCAATCCCCAAATGGGTTTTCCTCCAAGTATTAGGTCAGGGGGCACCTGTAGTCAACAGAAGCCATTGCTAAGGAGGTATTTGAGTAATGACAAACATCTAAATGAGAAAAATGCACTAGATGACCAGCCAGCTGGGTGATGGATGGCCCATGGAGTTGGGACAGAGGCCTGCTGCCTGAGCTAGCACTGTAACTACCTAATGGGGACATTCATGGTCAGAAAAGCTCTCTCCCATAAAGTCACATTCTGTGGTGGGGACTGGGAGTGTGCTTTTCATGTTGGCCAAAGATATATACAGTACTTTGGGCATCAATCCTACAGGCCCATGTTCTCAAGAAACAAAGATGAATCAACATCCTTACAACCGAGCTGTTCACAGATTTGTTTGTTCATTTGCTCATTCATTCATTCATTCATTCATTCATTCATTCCACAGGCTAATAGTGAGTACTGACTGGGGTGAATGAGACTATGGTTCCTCCCTGGTATGCTCAGTCAAACAGGGCCCACCATTGCCAGCACCCTCTTACTCTCCCACACTTAGCCACCAAATATTCCCCCATTCTCAATGAGTCTACGGGCCAAATGCTTTTCTCACATGGAAGGAGGTGTGAATCTCTCCCAGGCCTACCATCAAGTCATTGCTCTTGCCTGAAACACGAGCCAGGTGGTATACTATTTTGTCTTAATTAAGAGCATTTGTGTATGGTGGGCAGTATTCAGCCCCCACTCATGGCGGACTCTCTGGCATGGCACTGGTGGGGGCAGGGCCAGCCAGTGTTACCCGTCAAAGAGGAAGTCCCCTCCAGGGCCAGGCTCCTGAGGGAGGCAGGCAAGGAGCCAGCTGGAATCAGGCCTGAACAGCACAATGCTTTGTGGCTTCGCGGGTTTGTGGCTTTGCACAGTCCCCTAACATATGTGGGAGTGGTTTCACCTCCTCACCCCAGGCCTTCCCCAAGGGCCTCTTACCAATGAATGCTGGCTGGGAGCTGGGGTACAGGTTTGGGATAGGGCTCAAGACCTTGGGGGCCAGAATGGGATGTAATTCCCAGGAAATATGCATTTACATCAAATCCACCAATCACCCACTTGCAATGGGCCACTCACATTTCCAGGCCATAGAGAGACTAAGAGTGAGACCTGAGCTTCCCAGGAATGGTGCAATCAGGAAGGGGATTCTCACTCTGGACAGTCAGCCCCTGTGACAATAGCCCTGTGGCAGGAGCTGGGAAAGAACCCAGACTGGCAGCAGAGTATGGGCACCCCAGGTCAGGCTCCCTGCCATTACTGTCCCAGTGCAAGCCAGCCACTGCTTCACCCTCCAGATATTGTGCATATGACAGGCCTTTGGGTATTTCATCAAAGAGGCAGATAGTGAAGGATAGAGAAACGGAGACTATGTGCCGATCAAAAGCAAGGCCCTACTAGCCTCACCTTGACCTCTCTCATGGTGATTGTCAGGTCTTTAGTGAGTGTTCCTTCAGTTTGTGTCAAGGCTGTGTGAGCAGGAAGCAGCACAGTAGCTCTCACCCAGTACTGTGAGACTGGGCAGGCCTCAAGACTGCTGCTAGGTGAATTCTAAATCGTAGTCAGAGGCTGAGTCAAGTGACAGGGAACCTCTGTCTAGGTGTTGATTTTACTGAGAGAGCTAATGGCTCCACTTTGTTTTTGAATTTGGTTCTCACACCATTCACCTGTATTTATCTGCTGTCTATTTGCCTTTCTCTTCACTTAGTCAACCAACCATCCATCTACCCACTTATTCATCTGCCCATCTCCTCATACACCCACTCTTCCATTCACTCATCTATCAATCCACTCGTGTATCTATTTGTCTATCCACTCACCCATCTACTCATTTATCCATTCACCTTTCTGTCAATCTGTTCATCTACCACGTAGCCAAGAGTATAGCCTGGGTTCCTCTAGCTTATAGACCCCTCCCTTTCAGAGCCCTGTGACTTGAGGTCATATGTGGATACAAGGAGAGCCCTGGTCTATGCTGCCCATGCCCTTTGTTTTATTCCTTCTATCATCTCTGGATGGGTTGGGTTCTTGCACCCAGACCTCAGTAAAGGCCACAGTTGGTGGATATGGTGTCTCTAGAGTGAGCAGATCTATGAGGTGTAAGGGGGGCAATCCTCCAAAGACATATCTTTGAACCCTCACTTTCATGTGCAGGGCTTGGGCTCTGTGGATTCCATGAAGCTGGACAACCTGGACAGCATTGTGTTATCACACTCAGTCATTATCCCCCAACCCTGGTGAGGAGTCTTCCCTAGAGAGTTGTAACTGACCAGTATCCACCATCAGGGTCCCTGACTTAGTGTATTGGCCTTTCCAGGCAGGTGCTACTGATAGGTACCACCTGTTATTACAGATGGATACCTGAGCCTGCTAGTATTGAGTATCCTTCAGCAGAGGTTCCTGGCATGGTAACCTGCTATAGGTGGTCCAGCCTAAGTGGTGGTAGCCTCTGATACAAGTTTACTGCCATCTTCCTCAGGAGATCGTCCTGGTGGTGTTCTTTGGGACAGAGTATGTGGTCCGCCTCTGGTCTGCAGGCTGCCGCAGCAAGTACGTGGGCATCTGGGGCCGGCTGCGCTTTGCTCGGAAGCCCATTTCCATCATTGGTGAGTCCTCCTACCCATCCTACCCCACACTCCTGGGTTCAGAAGGACATCCTTCATTACAGTCATCCCCAGAGTCCCTATGGACTGAGACACTCCTCCACACATTATTCTTGTACAAGACAGGCCCTAAGGCCAGCAGGAGTTATGCCCAGCTCCCCCAGCACTGGAGCCACAGCTTCAATGTGACTCTTTTTGCTCAGCATGGTTTGACAGAATTTAGGCTCTGTCTACTCTGTCTTGGGTAAAGACACACGCATGAATGTCCCCCATCTAGATTGCTCCTGTGCCCTTAATAGTTGGGTCCCATCTTGGTTGAGTGTCACGTCACCTGGAGTGGGTGGTGATACCTCCCCCCGCCAGATTTCTGGATGCCAGAAGTAATGACCAGCTGCCCCTCCCACAGACCTCATCGTGGTTGTAGCCTCTATGGTTGTTCTCTGTGTGGGTTCCAAAGGGCAAGTGTTCGCCACATCGGCTATCAGGTATGTTGGCTCTTCCATTTCTCACTGTGAAACAGGACCTACTACAAAGCTCCCTCCTCTTAAGTAGTAGCCTTTCCATCCCTCTACCTGGTTCTTTCATGGTGGGTGGGGAAACGGCAGGGTGGCCATAGTTCATAGTACTGAGACAGTAGGCAATCCTGGGTTCAAGGCCTGACCCTAGCACTTCCTAGGAGTCAGGGTTCACAGGCACCTGTAAGAAGCAAGATGGCCCCATTACAGAGTGACATATGTGTGTCTCCTCTACCCAGTGGAGGCTTAGTGGGAACAGGAACATAGGCAGCAAATGCTTGTGACCACCATGGTCCTCTCAACCCTTCTCTCCCTGCTTCTTAGGGGCATCCGCTTCCTTCAGATCCTGCGGATGTTGCATGTTGATCGCCAGGGGGGTACCTGGAGGCTTCTGGGATCTGTGGTCTTCATTCACCGTCAGGTGAGTGAGCCTGGTATGGGCAGGACAGAAGCTGGCCAACCTACAACAGGAGGGCTGGAGATTCACAAGGCCGGGATACAAGGTTGATGGTACCTAGCACCTGGACCCCAGCTGAGTGACCCAGGATTCAGCACAAGATATGTGGGTCTGAGGACAGGGTCCAGAACCCCAGAGCCTTCCCAGCCTGAACCTACTCCACATCCACAATGATAGCATACTTGGCCTGCCAATGATGCAGAGCTAATGCCACCTCCCTCAGGCTGGGGACAAAATACCACTGGGCCCTATAGAAAATGTAAGATGAAGAACAGATTTAGGAAGTTCAGAAATCAAGGATGGTTGCAGTGGTGAGGGTCTCAGATAACCTTCCAGAGGGAATTCTTTCTGAAAGAGGTTTCTGGGGACACCTGACTCTCAGTTTGTCCTGTCATGAAAATAGAGGAGGCTTCATGGACCTCAATTCAGCATGAGGCCTGAGACTGCCTCACTGCCAAGTGGTATTATCTGTCACTTTCAGGATTTTTGAAAACTGGGTTACTCTGGAAGGTGATTTCTGCATGTATAGCATGCTGTAGCCAACATAGTATAATCTAACAAATGCTGGAGCTTTCTACCAAGGCACTTCTCTCACCATAGGGTATGTGAGCATGGCTGATGTGTTATCTGTCCCCAGGAGCTGATCACCACCCTGTACATTGGTTTTCTGGGTCTTATCTTCTCCTCCTACTTTGTCTACCTGGCTGAGAAAGATGCAGTGAACGAATCCGGCCGCATCGAGTTTGGCAGCTACGCAGATGCTCTGTGGTGGGGGGTGGTAAGTTGGAATCTTTAGCTGGGGTGTCTCAGGTGGGAAACATATGGATCTGGGCAGCAGGGTTAGGGTATTGGGCTCTACTTGCTCCATTTTGTTTTGCCTCCTCCACTGAGGCTGCTACACAATTTGCACTTTTCACCCACACAATTTGCACTTAAAGCCTACAGTATGGGTCCCTGTGTACTACAGTGAATGTTCCCTGGTCTCAGCCTTGCAATTTGAACATTGTTGTCTTTTACCTTCTGTTTTGGAAGGGAAGGCTGATGGGACAAGGGAGTGCATAGTGGCGCTTGGTACCTCAATTGTGTGGTGATCTTTACCCTGGAGGGATCCTGGGCTCAGAGTTCAGGGAGGGGTCAAATGCATACTTTACATGTCTTTGGTGTCTGTGCTGACCCAGGGAACACACCTGTGCCAGGGATCAAGGCATGAGATGACATAATACCATCATGGTCCTTGGGGGCTGCGAGAAAGAAGCAGGGGTTTCTGTGGATGTGAGGTCTGCACAGTCCTTCACTGCTTCAGGCAGCAATGGTGTGAGTGACAGCCAGGCCCTAAGGTTATGAAGATGGTCATAGGCCTCCTGGGATAGGGCGACTCCAAAACTACTGAGTTACCAGTCTGTGTAGAGCCTGGTGTGTGACAGATGACCTCTCATGCTAGGACTGACTGTCCTAAGGTGTAGTGATATTGTGTGCAGGCTTCTCTCTCTCTCTCTCTCTCTCTCTCTCTCTCTCTCTCTCTCTCTCTCTCCCTCTCTCCCTCCCTCCCTCTCTCCCTCCCTCCCTCCCCCCCCCTCTCTCTCTCTCTCTCTGTGTGTGTGTGTGTGTGTGTTGGGGGTCGGATATGACACTCTCCAGAAGTCAGCAGGCAGAGGAGAGAGAGGTTCTGGTGAGGATAGTGCTGAAGAAATCCAGGTACACTCTTAGAGCACTGGTCCATGACCTTGGAACCATTGCTCAGGGTCTAAAACCCTCTGGCTAAGGCAATTTAAGGTGTTTTCTGACTGTCAGTGTCCTCCAGATTTTGATGGCTTCCACATGGCCTTCAGGTCCTCTGAGAGCTGGCTTTGTCTGCACATTGAATGTTGAGGAGTCCTAAGCTATAGGGAACATGAATACCTGACAGGAGCACACAGTTCAGAGCAGTTGTGGACTCCCCCTGACTCTAATTCTATCTCACCCCCTCAGCTGTAAGGGCAATAGGCTGTCTAGATGTTATACAAAGAGGAACTATCATGCCTGGAGGAGCTGCCAGGGCTGGCGCCCCTGGGTGGGCATGAGGATACCAGAGCCAACTCCATCCTACCAGCACTCTCAGTCTGTTGGCCTTGGAGCTCACTAGGCTTGTGAAAAGGTTGGTTAGATTGTGACGGCTAGAAAGGGACAGCACAGGCTCTGGGAACGTGGTGCAGGGCAAGCAGTCATACATGGTGGTGGTGGCTGCATTGGGCCATGGTTTAAGTGCCCCAAACACCCCAACCAGGAATGACCAGTCTCTGAGGCCTGCTGACTCTCAGAGCTTCTAGATAAAGTGGGGACTGGAAGCTAGGGCAAACACATGTCCCCACAATTCCGTAGTGCCCCCAGGAAGCAGGGCACACAGCAGGATCTCTTAACAGGCTGAGTCAGTCTGTTTTCCAGAAGTTTCCAGCATTCTAAACAACTTAGGGAAGATAAGAACATACTGACAAGCTCCCAGGTTGGGATAGGACCCAAGATTCATCTCTGTCTAACCATTCTGGGGGTCAAAGTCTCCAGATACCCTGGTATGACAGGAATAAGCAGGAATGGTAGGAGAACTCAGTGGCTCAGTTAGGAAGCTTGTCTGTGGTAGGGGGACACGTCCCAGGGATGTAGCTGGGCCTGCATGGGGAGGGGAGCAAGCTACTCCAAGTCAGAACTCTCTGATGGGAGGTGGGCAATGCTGGCTGAGACACAGCAGGAAGTGAGTGGGTGACTGCCCACAGTGTGGCTGTTAAGTGGTGTCCAACCTTAGCAGTGCCCAGGCTTGGTGCTGCCCTGCCTGCATTCCCAGCCTCCTGTAGGAGCTGCTTCCCAGCCCCCTGGCCCCTGGCCCCCCAGTCCTCGGCAGAGAGGCGCCCCCACTCCCACACCTGTGCAAACATCCGCCCGCCGGCCGGGAACACGGCCCCTTTGTGCCCAGCTTGGCACCGGTGCTCCGGCCTACTCTGTCAGCTGCAGCCCGGGCCTCGGCCACAGCGCACCCTGGACTGGCCATTGTTTCCATGAGGCCCTGTGCCCTTGGCTGCCGGGCCCCCCAGCACCCAGCTTAGGGGGCCAACAGCCCCCATTCATTCAGCGGCTGTCTCTGCAGCTGTCTGGTGGGAGCAGCCCAAGGCTGTGTTCCTGGCACCTCTAGGGTAATCAGAACTTGAGTGCTGCAGGACAGGGGCAGCCGGGCTCAGAGTTCTGTAGCCTTGTGCCAATGAACAGTCATCTCCTTTGTCTCCTCTCATTCCTCAAGGGGAGTATGGCCCCACCCTACCCTGCTCCTGGTCTCATCTGTATAAGGGGGGGGCGTGTGAGCACCCACAGGTGAAAGAGTTTTCTGAAGGCCAGACCCCTCTACTATCTGCTGTATCTGCCCCAAGTCAGGCCTCAAGCCCTGTCCCCAATCCGGCTGGATCCCGGGAACTGAACTAGCTTCCCCTAAGGTACAGTGAGATAGGACTGGGCACAGAGGCATGCCTGTATGGGTGGGAACACCTCTCACTTTGTTAGCCTTCAGAGGCTGTGTTGAAGCTGAGGGTCCTTGGCTGGCTAGTGTTTGTTCCCTGAGCAAGTAAACCAGATGAATTAAGGCAGGACAGCCTGTTCATTGCCAGCAGGTGGATTCGGTATGTTCTGTTCTGTAGAGAACCCACAGCTTTGAAGACCAGAGTCTTGAGACTGAGGCATGGGCAGAGCTATGCTCACTTGGAAGGCTCTGGGGGAGGGGGCTTTCATTATTAAGTCTGGTTTCTGTGGCCTGAGCATCCTGTGTTGTTCCTTTATGTTTCACATGGACACATGTCACTGGATTAGAATCCATCCAGGGGACCCAGAAGGAAGGCTATAATTCTGAATCAGAGCATAGTCTCTCTGTGTGTTGCGGGGGGGGGGGTTGTTGAGCTGTGTGGGGGACACACTTAAGTCCAGAATGTAGGTATCCAGTATTTTGTGGGGTTGCCTGTCTTCACAGACCATGGGTTCCCACAGCTGGAAAGCAAAGGGACTGTGTCCCCTTCCTCTGGTGTGAGGTCCCAGAACCCTGCCCTCCCCCCAGTGTAGTGTTCAAGTGTGACTGTGAAGCGTTTGGGGAGCTCCTCAGACTTTTCCTTTACCTCTGGGACAGAATGCATTTGTTTGTATTACGGTTTGAGTGCAGGAAAAGCCGTTTCTGCAAACACAGCTCCTCTGTTTAGTGCCTGGGGGTCTCTGAAAACAAGCGGCTGCTGGGCTCTGTTTACCCCGAGTGGATAAACACAGAACTTCAAGTGAGCAGGCTGGAACCCCACCCTGTATTCAATTCCCCTAAAAAACCCAGTCTGACAGCACTTCATTCCTCACCTGGAGACTCTGGAAAGTTCCCACCTCCCAGACTGGACTGCATCCTGCAGAGTCAGGCCAGAGGGGCCTCAGGGTAAGGAGGTCTCCTAGCCGGTCACATGCAAGCTTTGTAGAACTCTCCATGGGAGGCATCATTCTTCAGGACTATTCTGACTATGGAGACATGAAAGCCAGAGCAGGGGCCAGGGCTTGAAGCTCTCAGCCTTTTCCTCTTCTATGTAGGTTCTATGAGTATCATGCAGCAAAGGTTGAGGGCCTGCTAGGACCCTTGCTAGCTCTCCCCAAGGAGGGATCTTTATAGGATTACTAGGAGTCTATAAAGCATGCCCTTCTTGTGGTTGTTGTTCAGTAGCCAGTGCCTACAAGATGTGTTACATAGATTCAGCAGGTCTGGTGATGGTAGTACACAGGGTTTTAGCTCATGCCATCGAGGAGGTGCCTGTACAAGTTTCAGCGATAGAGTTTCCCAGATATCCTGCAGGAAGCAGACAACATCAGAAAGTAGTGAAACATAGAGGTACAGGGGTGACACAATGTGAGGCCGACATAGAGACCAAGCTGTACTCACATTCCATGTCCACAAACATCAGCTGTGTGACCCTGGGTATGTCAACTAGACTCTTTGGGCACACCTAATCCATAAGTATAAATAGGGGTTAAGTCAGTGAACGGGAAGGAAGCTGACCTCTAGCAATGATTGTGATCAGAGATTCTGGGAAAGACCACCTCCAGACTCAAAAGGAGAGGATTAGGTACCACTAGTTCCAGAAGTCAGGGACTACTAGTTCCGGAAGTCAGGTACCACCACTGGTTCTGGAAGTCAGGTACCCCTAGTTCCAGAAGTCAGGTACCACTAGTTCTGGAAATCAGGTGCCACTGGTTCTGGAAGTCAGAGACCAGAAGTTCAGGAAATCAGGTACCAGTAGTTCCAGAAATCCTTCCAGTCTCTTGGGAGCCTGTTCAGGAGGATGAGGGGGACCATGAACCATAGCTGCCCCACAGGTTCTGTCCCTGGGCCAGTGATCTGTGAACTCAAGTGGGTATGGTTCAGGTGATCTACTATTGGTTGGGTCCTAGAAAGGTCTCCTATGTTCATTGGTCCAGGAGACTTGCAGATCTGGCTGTGGCATACAAGTTCTAGACAGCTCTATAAAATGTCTCATTCCTGAGTTGCTGTTTCTGTGATTACAGGAAAAAACAACTTGACAGAGACAGGCCACCTGGGAGTGAAGACTCATGAACTGGACTAGGAGGTCTGTGGTGGCCCAGGAGAAGGACAAGGGTCCTAGTAGTTTAGGTGATCTCCAACAGGGGACTGGCCAGCACTGCACTGGAGTCTTTCTTCTGCTGATCCTAGAAGTGAAGGGGGCAGTTAAGACCTTAGGGAAAAGGCATGGGCATGGCCTCAGGTCTCTGCTGCACAAGTGTTTCCTCCCCATTCACCTATGTTTCTTCCCAGCTTGCCATCTAGACCATTACCTTTATAGATGTTTTCCTTCCTTTCTTCCCCCTTTTTTGGGGGTGGGGTGGGGACTGGGTTTCATGTAGCCCAGACTAGCCTCAAACAAACTATAT
Organism: Cricetulus griseus; assembly: GCF_003668045.3. Classification (NCBI taxonomy): domain Eukaryota; kingdom Metazoa; phylum Chordata; class Mammalia; order Rodentia; family Cricetidae; genus Cricetulus; species Cricetulus griseus. The sequence goes on along the minus strand of NC_048596.1, from coordinate 58,191,324 downwards.
ATCCCAGATGACCTTGAACTCTTGCTGGCTGCAGCCCAGGCCTGCCTTTATAAGTAGCTCCTGACATGAGCCTGGCTCCCTAGAGAAGGCAGCTGTGAGCCAGCTCTCACATGTGGGGTGCAGGCCCTCTGGGAAGACACCACTAGCGAGGAGCTTCAGCTCCCTTGGGCCCTCTCATCCAGCAGCCTGCTGGCAGCCATGCCCTCAATCCCAGGAGTGGCTTGACTTCAACTTACATGATCTGAGCTGTTTCAGGTGTGTGTGCATATAAGATGTCTGGGAAGCATGTGCCCTGGCTGTCATACATGGGTGTGACCTCTAGACCTCTTTGTGAACTTATGTACATCCTCATGGTCCCTCAGCTCTGTCAGCAGTGTGTGCTCCCAATTGTGTATTCAAGTGCAAGCGGGTGTCCCTGTCTCCATGTGAGGCACGTTTACAACTGTATGGCCACATATGTAGAACAGGGTGGTCCCTTAAAAGGGCCCAGCCATGAATGGTTTGCTATGCCCTCTGTTTGTGTAGGGTGTGGGTTTGTTTAAGGATAATGACACTGTGGGGAAGATTCCATGTGGGCAGTTGTGGGAAACACCAGTATGCAGCCTCTACAGCCTGGTGCAGCACTGAAGGGCTGGCCCAATGGTGGCTTGGCCCCAACTGTGGCTTATTCTGTTGTTTGCCAGCCAGGGAAATTAACATGTTGTTTCATGACCTGTTAGCATATTGGCCAGAATGACAAACTTGGCACTGTGGGGTTACTCCTGCTGTCCTTGTCCTCTGCTCCGCTGCTGTAGTTGCTCAGAGTGCTTGCCTGTGCTGTGAGCACCTATCCCCATATCCACTCACGTGTATCCTCTAGTCACCTTTGACTCCCATAACTCTCTTGCCTTTCCCTCCCCCCCAGTGGCCACTGGGGAACGGCAGTGGTCCAAAGTACAGTCTGTCTGGGAATGGAGCGGGCAGTGATGGCCAGGAGGGAACTTGGGGCTTCCTCTCTGGGCCTCACTTCAGTTGGAGTTTATTAGATTGTGCTCCCCAGGCCCAGTACTTGCTGACCCTGTTGGGCAGGGGTCACTTAGGGGTTCTCATGAAGATCTTGGCTGGGTTGTTGTCACTTGGCCCCTGGAGTGACAGCTTAGGTGTCTAGAGTGAGCAGGCTATGAAGACGTTGAATGGGCAGGTTCTCTGATCACACTGACCTGTCTTAGCTGCAGGGCTGATCTGGACAGTGTGTTGTGACCCCAATGACTGTGTGAGAGTGTGTGTGACCACCCTAGTCTCCCCAGCAAGCCCAAGGCAGCCTCATGGTGTGACCTAGCAGTTAGGCACAGCCAGGGTGGGCCCCCAAGTCCCTCATCAGAGGCCTCAGGAGCAAACCTCAGATGACAGCAGGGGGTGGCCTGGGGGGGGCAGCCCCTCACTCCTATTGTCCCACTGCACACCCTGGACGCTGCTCTCCCACCGAGAAGAAGGCTAGAGCCTTGTCTTATTCTCTCTGAAAAGAAAAAATGAAACATCTGGATCCCTGGGCTGGTGGCAGGAAGCAGCATGTCAGCCCCATCGTGGGGTTTTGTGGACTGCTGGCCTCAGTGGGAGCTTCCTGCCTCCTGGGGGCCAGTGTACTGCAACTTCGGTGGCCAGGACAGGGCTCCTTGGGATGGGGCAGGAAGCCTGGCCCCTGTGGGTGGGCTCTGAGCTGTTTGCCTGTCCTGCACACCCCAAGCTCTCTGCAACCAAACGGCTGTGCCATCTGTGGTAGTCAGAGTTGAGGGACTAAGGAGACAGAAACTTGAACCAGCTTACCACAGTGCTGTCCCTGACATTTCTCAGGACTACAACTCACTATTATGGTGGATAGGGTTTTAGGTTGTCTCTCTTGTTATCAAGACACTGGGTTGGGCCTGGCAGGTGTCCTTTCTTGTTTTCAGCCCACCAGCCACTGACTTCAGTCCTTCTTCCTTGCAGGTCACAGTCACCACTATTGGCTACGGGGATAAAGTACCCCAGACATGGGTCGGGAAGACCATCGCCTCCTGTTTTTCTGTCTTCGCCATATCCTTCTTTGCACTCCCAGCGGTGGGTGCCCATCTGGACCCTCTCCCTTGTTTCCTATGCATCCTGGCCCCAACTCCTGAGCATCCCTTGAAATAGAGTAAGAGGCAGCCTGTTGTGGCACTTGACTAAAGCAGTAAGGGGAGCAGATGGGCCAGAACCTGTAGTCCTACTCTGCAGCTAGGAGTGGCACTGTCTCATGACCTTTCCAGAAATCACAGACATGTGTGCTATGTGGGATGCACACTGGTTACTTGTATATATGTGTCATTGTAGGTGTGTCTTATACATGTTGTGTGTATATACTGTACATATCTGTTGAATGTATAAGTATCTGTGTTGCATTTGCGTAGCATATTTACCATATGTTCTGTGTGTGTGTACGTGTGTTATTTATGTATGTATTTGTGACTTCATGGGTGTCATGTGTACACATATATTTGTACATATGTTCCATGTCTATATAGTATCTGTTGCATGAGTCTCTATAGCACATGGGAGATAATGCGTGCTCATGTGTCTGTTATTTGTGCATGTGTAACATATAGACATAGGTCATGACATAGTGTGTGTGTCTCCTGCATGGCCCCCAGCTGCTAAAACAGCAGTCTTTCTCTGCCACTGCTCTCCTTGCCACCTGGCTGCAGTAGCTGTGGGCTCCTTGCTAAGGACAGCTTCAAACTCCTGCTCCCCTAGGGTGTGGTTCCTCTACCCCAGGGGCACAGGCTGATGGCTAACCCATCTGGCTTCTCACAGGTGGTGCCTAGGAATGGGTAGAGAGACTCAGGTCTCTTTTGGAGCCAGGCTTCATGTTGAATCAGCCTTGTGAAGTGGGGTCTGCCTCCCCAGGTGGCAAGGTCAGACAGGCTGAGCCTAGCAACTACCCTCAAGTGAGATCTGTTGTGTCTCATACCTACCTCCTGGTAGTGCCTGTCTTGTCATAGCCCTGGGCTGCTGTGCAAGCCTGGTCCCCATGTGCTTTTTGTCTCTCACTCTTTCTTGGGACCTTTGTCCTCTGCTGGGTACGGGCCAGCATGGCCCATGTGACAATGGATACCTTCTGTCCCTTACCAGGGGATACTTGGCTCTGGGTTTGCCCTAAAGGTCCAGCAGAAGCAGAGGCAGAAGCACTTCAACCGGCAGATCCCAGCGGCAGCATCGCTCATCCAGGTATGTGCTATGGCTGGTGGGCTGTCTGTGCTATGTGCTTGGGCAGTGGAACCACTCCCAGCCATGTCCACTGCCAGAGAGGAATGGGTCCTTTTGCCGTGGCTCCTCCCATGGTAAGGTGGCTTTCTAGGGAAGTACCCGCTGTTGGGGTGGCAGGATGGGCATAGAATGCAGGACTATCACTGTCCATACTATTCCCATTGAGGGCCAGACTTGCAGGCTAGGTTGAGTCCTGACCATGGCTACTCAATCAGTCTTTACTCCTCCAGTCATCTCTGGGGACAGGGACAAGTCAGAGGCCCAGTGGGATAGGACCCAGCCTGTACAATGACAGTGCCTCTGGGAGGCCTGGCATCTCTTAGGAGCTGTGGTCATTGGTGACAGTAGTTTGTACAACCGTCAGATAGCACAGGCCATGTCTCGGAAGGCTGGGAGTTAGGGGACGACAGAGCCTGAGAGCAACAGGGCAAGAAGGTTCTAAAGGTAGCTGAGGAGAGAACTGGACTGCCCTTTGATGCAAAGAAACCTGTTGCAAACTGGGTCTCGGTGTTTTTATTGCTAACAGAGCTGAGGAGTGGTCAGGTGAGGGCCCAGAGCATAGATGTTCTGCATGAGCCAATATAGCCTGGATGTGGACGTAACTCTCTAACCAGTGTAATGGCTACGATCACTGTGTGAACTCCCCTAGATCAAGTGGAGCTGTCCATATAGGGTGTGCATGAGACACAGCCCTTGGTAGGGCCTCCAAACTGTCCCAGCTCATAGTTATCCCTGTCTGAGTTTTGCATCTGTGCTAGATAGAGTGGGGCTGTTGCCCAGAAGCCTTGCCAGCACATAGAACTTTTAACTAGTTTTACTTTCTTATGCTCATAGGGCCTGTAGTAACAAAGCTACCATGATATGCCTCCATAAGAGGCTCTGGCATCTGTTCCTTCCTCCTCTTGCTCCCTTGGCTCCTTGGAACCGTCCAGTGTCTTTTCCAGGTCACCTTGCTGTGATGACTATGGGGAGGGCTTGTCCCTCTAGAATGTTAGCCAAGAGCTTTATTTGTAGCCATCAGAGACTCCTCATAGCCACAGGCTAGGACTTGAAGGCCCCGGGAGGCCTCACCTCCCACTGGTCCCTGGAGCCTTACTCCACACCCTGCTCACACAGGCCTGGGCAGCCCCTTCCCACTATCCTTCTCTGGGTAAACTCTGGTGGTGTTGGTTGTTTTTACTCTTTTACTCTTGCTCTTTGTTCTTTTGGGGGGCCAGCCACCCAGCTCCCAAATAAGTCACACATGGACAGAGGCTTATTTTTACTTGTAAATGCCTGGCCTTAGCTTGGCTTGTTCTTAGCCAGATTTTCTTAAATTATCCCATCTACCTTTTGCTTCTAGGCCTTTTTTCCTTTTCTTACTTCTAAGTATCTTACTTTCACTCTTACTCCATGGCTGGCTGTGTGGCTAGGTGACTGGCCCCTAGCGTCTTCCTCTCCTTGTTTTTTCATTCCTCCCTCTTATTCTCTCTTCCTGCCAGCCCCGCCTATTCTTTCTCTTGCCTCACTATTGGTCATTTAGCTTTTATTAGGCCAATCAGGCGTTTTAGACAGGCAAAGTATCACAGCTTCACAGAGTTAAACAAATGCAACATAAAAGAATGCGGCACATCTTTGTATCATTAAAACAAATGTTCCACAGCATAAGCAAATGCAACACACCTTAAAATAATTTTCCACAACACTTTAGTTGTCTAACTTTCTTAGTTGATACGTTTAGGGCTTGCTTCAGGTCACTCTTCAGCAGGGACTAAGGTAATAGGCGAAGGTCTTGGTAGCATCTGAGCTATGACTGATAGATAGCTGATACATGAGGTAATACCCTTCTGAGCCCTACAGGGCCAAGTCCTGCTGTCAGGGAAGGGGCCTAGGAACAAATTGGGGAGCTGAAGATTTTCCAAGTGCTACCTTTGAGTGCCTGGATTAATGACCCCTCTCTCGTTTCCCCTCTGCCTGATATCAGACTGCATGGAGATGCTATGCTGCTGAGAACACTGACTCATCCACCTGGAAGATCTATGTCCGGAAGCCTTCCCGGAGCCACGTTCTACTGTCCCCCAGCCCTAAGCCTAAGAAGTCTGCCATGGTAAGCAGCCTTGCCAGCCACCAGGATGGGGACTGCATATTAGCAGTGCAGGAAGCTGGAGAGGCTGAGCATGAGACCCTGGGTATTGCTATTGAGGGTAGGACTCATCAGGGTACCACGACCACTCTGAGGTCAGAGGAAGTCTGACTTGATCCCTGCTGTTCTCATGTCCTCCGCTGTTGGAGCCATATTGGACTGGCCATGCCAAGACCAGGATAGGTCTAAAGAAAGTGCTTCCAGAATAGGTTGGGCTGGCTCTACCAGTTCCTAGAAGAAAGCTCTTGAGAGGACCCTGGTGCTGGTTTCCCTTGGTTGGGTAAAGCAGGCAGAAGGGGAAAATATTGGAGCTCTTGACTATGGAGGAGAAGTTCCAGCAGCTGTGGGCTCCATCTGCCTGGAGCACTGAGGAAAAGGTGGGGGTTCTTCCTTTCCCAGCTGTCACCCTCACTTTCCTTAAAGAGACAACCTTCCCAGCTTCCAACTGTCACTGGACACTTGAACTTGCTCTTCCCTGTGTCTGGATGCTGTCCGTGGCTTTACTCCCTACTCCCCCACTGTCTCTAGGAGACCTCTTTAAAGAGGCTCCCATGCTCCCAGTGTACCTCCCACCACGTTCTTTGCTGCCTTGGCCTTCAGCCATACTGTCCTGGTGTGAGCTTGCATATTTTTGTTTATCTGCCCACCTTTCTTAGGCTGTGGCTCATAGAGGGCCAAGCAACACCCTGACTCCTCCAGCAGCAGCAGCACGCTGAAGCCTCACTCCACCAATGTTTGAGGGTCCTGGAGCTCAGCCCCTGACCCAAGTTCCTTTGAGGGTACATATTTCAAGGCAGAACTTAGGACTCTACAGGGGCTCTGGGGACTGGTTGATGATCTGGCAGGTGTTGCTCAGGAACCGTCACTCATCATGTGGACATTTTAGGTAAAGAAGAAGAAGTTCAAGCTGGACAAGGATAACGGAATGAACCCTGGAGACAAAATGTTCAATGTCCCTCACATCACATATGATCCCCCAGAGGATCGGAGGCCAGACCATTTCTCCATTGATGGCTATGATAGCTCAGGTAAGCAAGCTCACATGTGTGTTAGGGGCAGGGCATTCAGTGCTGGCTCTGAAGCAGCATCAATCTAGCTTGGGGAGCTCCCATGCCACCCATTCCCAGACCTCTCCTGGCACTCTGTCCATAGGGCCCCATGGCATATACATAGGCAATGCCTACCTTGGGAGCCCAAGCGAGGTCTCTGCTACAGGAGGATGGAAGGCAGAGTAGACCTGGAAGCTTCTGGAAATGTTGATGCCATGTTCCCCTTTTCCCCAAGGAGGTACTCACTACACAGTCTGTTAAGAGGATGCCTTACAATGTTGGGGGTCAGCATGGCCACAAGAAGGAAGGTGACACAGATGTCCTATTCACTGGACTTCTCTCTTTCAGGACCCAAGTTCTGTGTTTGAAAACTAGTTAGGGTGACCTCTTAGAGGTTTGTCCACTGACAGGGAAGTGCAGAGGTGAGGGTGGTAAAGGTGAGAGCTCTGTAGGCCCTGGAGGGCCAGCGACTAGGTGGTGAAGTCATGGGGACATATGGCATTGGGGTCAGCACCTTGATGAACAGACATTTCTTATGCAGCCCTAGGTTTGTATCTGGTGTTGCCAGAGCTATTCCTCTATATTCATCCTACTGTGGGGCTTGGATGAGGCCAGGCATATGGGTCCTGGTGATAAGAAAGCAGACCTGTCCAAGGTTTGGATGCCTGGGTCTTGGTTCAAGTTTTGCCTCCGTTAAGCCACAGAGAGGCTCTGTAATACACATGTGAGAAGGGGACTCAGAGAGGTCAGACATATTTTCTAGTCCACACAGTGGAATATGGCATGCCCCCAGATGTGCCTCTGGATCACCAGCTATGGAGCAGATAGGCTGTGGATACTCTTGACACATCCTTCCTTTGGTCTGGAGACCCCCCTTATCAGGTGACCACAGCAGGAGCACAAGGTATCCAGTGACCAGAGAGACTTCTCTGGAGGTAACATGCTGTTTCCATTATCATGGCATACTGTCAAGCACTTTCCCACAAGACAGGACTTTATAGGTCTAGGATTCTCATATTCCTGGTCCCAGATGCAAAGTGGACATTCTGAGCTTGTAACATAACCCTTGGGAGACAGCACAGGTGGCTGTGGAAGGCACCCACTTCTCCCTGCAGCTCTCATATCTCTCTGGAAGCTTCAGTGCCTAGCTCAGGGTGAATGACTGAATTCTCTAGCAGCTGTCTATAACTCAATTTAAATGGTTCTGGTCTTTTTCTTCCTCTGAATCAGTGTGGGTATTGAGATAGTGATCTGTCACTAGGACCGGGATGTGGCTCAACTCACCACATGATTTTTGCCCAGCATCTCCTGGGAAGCCCCTTACAGTATCCTGCTGACCGATTCCTCTCAGGACTATGTACTGAGATAAATGGTCCAGACAGCCCAGTGCAGTGATTGAGTCCTCTGACTCAATCAATTAGCAGACTGTTACATGGCAGTTGCTCTTCTAAAGAATCTGGATGAGGATGTGCAAGAAAGTTCTATGCAAATGTTTTTCTATTTTATCTAAGAGACCTGAGTATCCATGAATTGGGGAAATCCAGAAACCACTTCCCAAAAGACAGAGGAGAGACCTTGCAAATATTCTTAAAGTCTCTGCCCAAGATGGAGTCCTAGGTGGAGGAGAAATTTGACTGAAAGCACAAAGAAATGATGGTTGGGCCTCAGCACTTGAGGTTCGGGAGAGTCCTCTTCCACATGTAGTGGTGGAAGGTTGAGGCAGAGGAATAGGTGTTCATCTCGCTTCCCCCTTGACTACTTGCTCACTCCAGCAATGTTAGGCAACCCAGGGCCTGGTGCTGGCTCCTGTGCTCCTGATTTTGGCAGTCAGAATCCCGACTCTTGGTCAGAGTTGTTCCTGCTTTCTTTCAATGAATCACAGGCTCCAAGGGAAGGCTTCATTTGAGTGTCCTATTGGGGACTGGACATCCCATTTAGGTGTCTGGGCTGCTAAGAGTCATGGCCAACCCCATGTGCCATGTGGCCAGGTCTTGTGCCTGGCAGGAAATAGGCACTGATATTTCATCCTTGGTAGTATGGGAACTAAGGGTCCAGACCATCAATGTGTGTCCAACATGGTCTCCTGTGTTGATACTCTGCCTCTCTGTTGTACTATCATTTAGGTTTGTTCCCCTCTTCCCAGATTTCTTCCCAATTCCCGGGGCCTGCCAGTATGTTTTGGGACGAAGTAGAATGTTCCAGAAACTTCCAGCTTGTTGGCAATTGTAAGGACAGTTTCAGGTATAGCAGAGGGTGACCAACATTGTTCCTCATCCTTCTTTTCACAGGTGTCAGGGCCCCCGTCTACCAAGTTCAGCTTGTCTGAGGGCAGCTGACCTGTGTCCTGTGTCACTGTTCCCACCACTACATCTTGGCAGGAGGGTGGGAAGTGTTCAAGAAAGGGGCTGTGGCGGTTCTTTGCTCCTGAAGGCTACCCTAGGCATTCCGTCTGTCAGGACCCAGCCTGGGCCCCACTCTACTGAGCGCCAAGCTGCTGCGTCCTCATCAGATGGCATGGGGATTTGGCTCAGGGCTGGCCACATCTCCATGAGCCCCTGGGACATACTCCCCGCCTGCCCACTGGAGCGGGCACAAAGGGCAATTGTGCCAACAAATGCCCAGTGCCCCTGCAGCTCTGCTTCAGGGGTAGGACCATTGTCTCAATGCAAATAGGGGCTTTCTGCTAATGCTAATGGGCAGGTTGGGCGTGAGCAGAGGCGGCAGGGATGCAGCCCTGTGCCTGCCCAGGAGAAGCATCACTCGATGTTTTGTGAATACGGGGCAGCAGTGTCCCTGCCGTCCATTCAGCCTGCTTAGTGTTATGAAGTCCGCAGTGATGTCTGTGGCATGTTAATGAGGTACACGAGCGGAGAAAGCAGCACTGCTTGTGGAATGCTCCCACACCGCGCCGTCTCTTTCTATTAATGAGATAAGTCAGCCTAGGCCAGAGCCACCATAGTTTGGAGACTGAGCCACTGGTCTGGCCCCGCTAAGGACCTGGGGCAACCCCTACCCCACCGGTTACCTGATATTCCCAAGTCTCCTTATCCAAGAAGCTCTTGGGAATCTTGAGCAGTCTGGCATGGAGACGGGGTGCTAATCCCAGTGGGGGAGGGATATCATCACTGGGAAAGCCCCAGAGTGTCTGCTCCCACGAGGCAGAGCCTAAGCAGTCACACTGACTTGTAGCGCCAGGCCAAACCAGGACTTGGACATCATCTGTGTGTGAGAACTAGGAAGCCATTATCTTGTCCTAGCATAGGACACATACCTATTCGTGGTGTGCAAAAGTCCACCTACACACAGTCCTTTCAGTGTATGCTGAAAAGTGGGATGCAGTGCTGTTCCCAATTAAAAGATGACTGAACAGAGCCCAGAATCTTTCAGGGACCTCCCAAGGACATGCATGTGTCCTAAGGAAACTCTTCTGGGCTCACCTATGAGATATGTGCAGGTATGGTGGACTAGGGCTGGTGGAAGCAGGGAAGGGAAGGGGTCTCTTTGTGGTAGCATCAGGGCCCACCCCACTCTGCAATGAAAATGGGGTATGTGCCCCCTTGTAGAGAAGCACTGTGAAAAGTAGGCAGGAGTCTGCTCCTCCCTCAAAGGCCCACCACTCTTGCCAGGATCTTGTGCCTTTAGTGGAAATGGGGGTAATGTCCACAGCTTAGAGAGGGCACAGGGAACTGTCTAGGCCTGAGAGGCATTGTCTCTCACTCTTGGTGGACTCAAGTCACATGACATTCAACTTACTAGCATTCAAAAGCGATTGATATCCAGGTCCAAGGAGGAAGTGCGGAGCAAGGCCCAGGGCTCTAGATGATGGAGAAGCCCGACATTGGTGACCTGACTATTACTGCCCATAGGGATCCTGTGGACTCACATGTGTGTAGATGGAAGTTTCTGTCCCGCCCAGTCCTGCAGCCCTTTAGTCCCAAATAAACACACAGAGGCTTATATTAATTATAAACTGTTTGGCTGATGCCTCAGGCTTCTTATTGGATAGCTCTCTCTTGTTAACCCATTTCTATTAATCTATGCATCCCCACATGGTCTTCACTTATCAGAGAATGCGTGGCCCTCTTTCTTCCATGGAAGCTACATGGCATCTCCCTGGCAACTCACTCTCTGAGTTCCTCTTCCCTGAATTATCCCAGACTGGTAGCCCTGCCTATAATTCCTGCCTGTCAATTGGCCAAAACAGCTGTATTCATTAACCAATAAGAGCAACATATATTCACAGCATACAGAATATATATCACTTGTGGGTTTAGTGGACATCTAACACACTGGCAGCCATTTATCAGAAATGGAGTGGAGACATTATATGCAGAGATCCTGCTGTGGGTAGGACTGGATTGTTCCCTCAAGTATGCTAGGTCTGCCAATGTGTGCCAAGTGGCAGCCCTGACTCCCAGGAATTCACAAAGCTGTCAGTGATAGGTGCTTTCTGGGTGTACTCTACTCCAAATCGGGTGCCTGTGTGTGAATTTCTATGGCCCCCACAGGATTACATTTTCAATGCTTTGCTGATCACTATCTCATGTAGACCCATCTCCTGAGCCCCATGAGACCTGGGTGTCTTCTAGGTGCTGTCATCCTACCTACCCCCCCCCCCCACAATACACACATATGTAGGCTGGTATTGCCCAGTGTTTGGGTTTTGCCTTTTTAAACAATTCTCTGTATGAGTTATTCACATTACTACTGGTGTGCACCACAGAGGCTTGCTCACAGATTCAGCTGAATTTTCTTTTTCCAGGAATCTAGGCTTCTTCCATGGATGGTCTTGGTGAGGATTTAGCCATAGCTGGGTTGCATCTTTTAATTGTTCCTTGCTCGTGGATGATGGTTCAGTTGGGGAGAAAGTTACATGCACACACCTCTTTGTACATGGCCTTTTCACCCCTGGTAACTCTGAAAATTCTCCTTTGAGTTTAGTGTCATATAAACTACGATGTATCAAAGTGGTGGATCATTTTTTTAAACATGGGTTGTGACTCTTGAATCTGAGAGCTTGTGTCTTTTATCAAGCAAGCAAAGCAGCTCATATATCTACTGTAAACTGTTGTATACCTACACATATGTTGGGAGTCAGAGGACAACTTGGGTATCATTCTCAGAAATACCATCTCCTCCTTGGAGATGGAGTCTCTCGTTAATGAGTTCATTAATTAGGCTAGACTGGTTGGTCATTGAGCCCTTGGAGTCCTCCTATCTCTGCCTCTCCACTGCTGGGATTGCAAACTCATGGCCACTGTACTAAGCAGTTGTATGTGTTCTGTGGATCAAACCAAGGTCCTCATGTTTGTGAAGCAAGCACTTTCAGATTGAGCTATCTTCTAAGCCTCCCTTCTAGAATCTTCTATTAAACCATCTCACCTTGGCCTTGGCTGTCTCATGTCTTTCTTAGGCTATCCATACTGTGTCTATACTTGCTGCTGTTTCTAACTACAGGGATGTCTCATCCACTGCCTTACCCATCCACAGAGACAGTCATTTTAGTTACTGTATATTTTCTCATTTCTATGCATCCTCATGTGGAGCTTTAAATCATCTTGGTTTTAGCACCTTGTACCTCTCTCATATTTCATATTACAACTTTTCATTTAGAAGTCATGTGAACATGTTTATTTTGTGGCCTCTTTTGATAAGTTCAACATCAGCAGTGCTTAGAGTCTAATTCCATTTACTGTGGACTCTTGTTCATAGTAGCTTTTGTCTTGGGGGATTCCTGGGGGGCCACATTACTCTAGAGATGCTGTACCTTCTTTCATACAGGGTAGTTCTGAGAACCCATGCAGGATCTTTGGGGCCTCAGCTTTAGTCTGGATTTTCTAGAGAGCTCCTCTGCTGAGAGTAGAGGGAGACCCATCTCTTAGAGAGCAAGTCTCTGTCATACAGGTCAAGCAGGACCCTTTGGTTTTATAGACCAGGAAGAATAGACCAAGACAAATGAATTTCCTTCACTCCCCCATCATTCGCCTTCTTCTTTAGGGGCCATCAGAGTCCACACATGGCTACTCGGGTACACTGAGTCCCAAGCCACCTGGTTCAGGTTGGATGTGTTCTGCCCTGCTGCACCTGCTCTGTTGTCAGTTCTCAGGGCTGATTCCAGAGCCACTTTTATCAGGTGAGCCCAGAGGTATGTACAAGCAGGTGTTCTGTTTCCACAAATTTGCCTAGGTACTTGCAGGGAGTGGAATTTTAGGAAGGGTCTGCTTGCTGCTCAAGACAGAACTTCCTCTCTGTATCAAAGAAAGCTCTCTCCACGAAGTCCAGAGCTCGTCTGTAGTAGATTTAGAATCATACTCCTCAATACTTTGGGCTGTCTTGACCTTGGGGAGGCCCTGGAATCTGTAACAGGCACCCAGGTTACTATGAAGCAGGTGGTGTATAGATTAGCCTTGGGAAACTCCAAGCGTGAGGTCAGTCGGTGCCAGCTGTAGAGGCAAGAGCAGTTCTGTGACTTCTCAGTCTTTCCAGTATGCTGTCCCAGAGCCACCAGGGTGGAAGGACAAGACCTGAGTAGGCTTATAGGACAATAGTAGGCTTATAGCTCCTTCTGCCACATGCACCTGTGTTCTGGGCCTCAGGTGTAATATAGCCCAGGAATTTGGCTGGAAGGACTTAATTAATACTTAAAATTACCCTCCCAATTGTCACAAATGACTCACAGTAACCTCAGGGTCCCGAGGAAGTTAGTCAGGACTTTGGGGCTAGAGAACCTACCTCACTGATGGGATGTAGACTATGGTTGGCCAGTGGGAACACTGCTCATAGCTTCTTGAGTATGTTTTAAGCCTGGATCAGAACCTTCTCATCAGTGCTGCATCTGGACTCTCATTTCTATGCCCAGTGTCTTGATGACTCCTCTTCTCTTTGACATACCATCCTGCCTTTTCACCTCCTGTTTGTCCTCTCAAGTCTAGTCTACATGACCAATGAATAGATTGACCAATGGGTCCACCTTGGATGGAAATGTGGGCTGCTAATGGCCCCTGTATACCCAGAATGGTCATGTGACTTATAAGAGCCTGGTTTCCCCTTATCTTTCTAGCAATGCCTTACTTAACCATTTCTGTCTTGACCCATGGCTGGGCTCTCCCACTTGGCACATCTGTCCAAAAGTCTTTACACTGCAGCCTGTATCTTTAAGAAAATATATCTACTTTGAAGTTTTAGAGATAAATTGTTTCTGTTTAGAAAAGTAGATTATATTCATTGTGAAGCATGAACACAGAGAAGATGATTAAAAAAAATAACCAGCTGCTGTCTTACTGTTGTTAAGGTTTGGACAACTGTCCTCTCCCTGGCTACACCCCAGCTTTGATGACTGTCATCCCTGGGTTGGGTCCACACTGAATGCTCAGTTTTAATCCTGCTTTTATCTACTTACTGTGACATGAGCATTAATGCCTGTCATTTTAAATTCTTTTGAAACTGGTTTGTGTTGTTTCTAGGCAAATATTTATGCCAATAATTTTGTGGTGCTCACCTGCTACACAGACTCTGAAGGCTAGCTTAGATCTTATGGGAAAGTGCCCATGAGCTTTAATTTTTTTTTATTTTGTTGGAATTGGATTCAGCACGTTACTCTTCTGAACAGGGATGCTTCTGGCTTTTTAAACTTATTCACCCAAAGAGGAAATAAAATCCCAAATTTGTGGCTATTTAGAAAAATAATGATGAAAATATTCCTTATCAGATCCTATGATATATATGTAAGGTGTTTAAATTATTGGTGACTAACACATTGTTACTTCTGTTTTAATTATGTGAGGGGGTATATGAACATAAATGCAGGTGCCTGAATAGGCCAGAGCTGTCAGATCTCTTTGAGCCGGAGCTATAGGGGCACCCAATGTAGGTGCTAAGAACCAAACTAGAATCCTCTGCAAGAGCAGTATGCTCTCATAACTGCTAAGCCATCTCTCCAGCTCCATGAATTTATGTTTCTAAAGAACTTACTATTAAGCAAAATGGAAAACAATATAACATACAACATATTTTAATATGTACAAAAGGAGAAAGAAAAATCTATAAGTAGTGTTAAATATTTTAATACTTCTAATTCTAGAGATGCTATTGTGAGACATAAAAGTCAACAGAAATACAGACCTGAACAATACTTTCAATCAAGTTGACTTAACTAACCCTGGTAGAACATTCCTCCCAAACCAGTGGGATAAATATGGCTTCCAGCTACACAGAGAACACATGCCAAGACAGACCATATCCTGAGCTGTGAAAAAACTTCATGTTTAAAATTATTCAAGTCATGTGTCCTTTCACCACAATAGAATTAAATTAAAAATCAATTAAAAACAGGGCAAATTCTGAAATATATGGCAAGTAAATGCATGTTTTCAAATAATGTAGGGTCAGAGAAGAAATCTCAGAGAAAATGTAGACTAAAAACACAGCATGCTACAGTTTGGAGGCACTGATAAAGCAGTTCTTGGAAGGACCATATAGCACTATGCAAGCACTTCAGAGAACGCCTCACATTGGGAACTATAAAACTGCTAAGTAAACCAAAATAAGTAGACATAAAGAAAATAAGGATTTGTGGCGGAAAGTAAGAAAATAAAAACAGGAAAAAAATAATGAAACCAATGTTGATTTTTAAAGCCACGAAAAAAATTAAGTGACTAACCAGCTAGACTAAAAGAGAAAGAGTGATGTCGTAACTTGTCAGTGTCAGAAATGAGATACTAGGCTTTGTGCAAATGACAGGATGTAAAACCACAAGACTATCCTTTACAACTCTTTGTTACTAAAGTCTACAACTTAGATGAAATGGCAAATTTCTTGGGAAAGGTAAAATGCAGACGGATGTAAGCAAAGTATCATCTGTGAATACCAATAAAACGGAAGAGTACTTCAGGACCATGTTGTTTCCTGATGAACCCTGTCATATGTTTAAGAAAAAAGCAAAATATAGATAGTTTCTTTTTTAAATAAATAAAATGAAGGGATCCTTCAAAGTTCTGAGACCAGCATTACTCTGATGTGAAACATAGTCAAAAACATTACCAGAAGGAAAATTGTGGATAAATATCACTTTTAAACATTTTAAGCAAAATGATCAACTAGAGTTCAAGAATGATCCCAGCACTTGGGAGGCAGAGGCAGGCGGATCTCTGTGAGTTTGAGACCAGCCTGGTCTACAAGAGATAGTTCCAGGACAGCCACCAAAGCCACAGAGAAACCCTGTCTCGAAAAACAAAACAAAACAAAACAAAACAAAACAAAACAAAAAAGTAAAATGAACCCTATTAACAAGTGACAATAGAAAGCCATAATTATCTCAGAAGATGCAGAACAAGTATTTGGAAAAAGTTGGCCATGGTTGATTATAAAGTATCCAATAGAAACTAGAAGCATCTTCAGGCTAAAACAGGTTATTGATAAACTCTGCAGTTAGCTTATTCATTGAACAAATACTGATTGCTTTCCTCATATGTCAGGAGTATAAACATCTGATCTTATGACTTCTAGTCAACATTAATTTGGAGATCCTTGCCTGTGGAATAAGTTAAGAAACAGCAAATGGGAAAAGAAGTAAAACAGACAGTATTTGTAGATTTCCTGGTTGTCTGTGTAGAACATCTGATGTGTCAGATTGGCCATTGGAATATGCAGATTCAGTTCAGTTGCAGATATAAAGTAACTTTGCAAAAAGCAATTCTACTTCTAAATTCTAGCTGCAAATAACCTAGAATTGAAAGTTTTTAAATACTACTCTTAGTACCATTAAAAATATGAATATGTAAATGCATCTGACAAAAGGGCTCTCCTTTGGAACCTATTGATCTATGCTGATGAAACCAATAAAAATGAATGTAGATACATATTAGGTTAACAAACTACAAGATCCAATATTGTTTTTGAAATTCAGTATAAAGCCAATCAAAGACCAGCATGCAGATAGCCTAGAATAACTAAAGCAACTTCGAATATGAACAAGATTGGCAGGTTAACTAGATATATAGTGTCAGCATAGAGAAGCAATCAGTGGAACACAATGGGGTCAGGTAGACCTTCATATTTACTGACAGCTGATTTCATTTTTAAAGATTCATTTATTTATTATGCATATAGTGTTTTGCCTGCATGCATGAGGGTACCAGATCTCATTATAGATGGCTGTGAGCCACCACGTGGTGTAATGATAAATTTTCCTGCCATGCCGCCACAAAATAACACACAGAGATTAATTTTAGGTACAATGCTGCTGGCCAATGACTAGGATTTCTTAATTTATATATTTTATAAATACTTATCTTATCAAGGACGCTGGTGGAATGTGTCCTCTTTCTGGGATCACATGATGGCTCCACAGAGAAGAGAGGAGAATGAAGAGTGCCATTTCCTGATTGTCCCTGCTTATATTCTGAGTCTGCCTGCTATGTCACTTCCTGCCTGGATGACAAGACTTCTCTTTACTACACTTCCCAGAATTCGCCTTGTCTCCTAGTCCCAGCTAGCTATCTTGCTTCCCTATTGACCAACAGTACTTTATTTGTCAACTAATAAGACAAATATATACACAGAAGAACTTCCCTCATCAATGTGGTTTCTAGGAATTGAACTCAGGGCCTCTGGAAGAGCCAGTGCTCTTAACCTCTGAGCCATCTCTCCAGCACCTTGACAGATGATTTCTAAACCACATGTGAATGTTATGGGTTTTTTGTTGGGGGGAGGGGGAGACAAGATGGAAATATTTCAAACACTTGTATCCTCATCCTCCACAAAAACCAAGCCAAAATGATCATAGAACTCAATTCAATGACTAAAACTTAGAGGACAGAACAATGTAGTTAAGGATATCTTTGACATAACATCAAAAGCATGTTATAGGAACAAATTGGTCAGACTTCCCAAGCATGCTTTTGAAAAGACACAATGAAAAAGACATGCTGTTAAAAGAAGGTATTTTGTGTGTACTGTGTTGTGTATTCCATGTGAGTGTGCAATTGTGCATGTCTGTGAACACACATATAGAGGACAAAGGATTGGTGTCTTTTTCTATGGCTTTCTACCTTTTTTCCCTGAAGCAGTCTCTCACTGAACTGGAAATTCAATGTCTTCAGACAGACTAACATGTCAGCAAGCTCCCAGGATCTGCCTGACTCTGCCCACCTCATCCCCAATGCTAGGGTTACAGTTATTTGCAGCTATAGGACAGGTTTGGAGCTTTTTTAAAATGTGGGAACTGGTGATTTGAACACCTGCCTCACTGTTTGCACATCAACACAGTTACCTATTGAGCCATTACCCGACCCTGAAAATATGTTTAAACCTGATAAAGAAATTGAATTAAAAAAATAAATATTTTCATTGGAAAAAGAATTTATATTCATAACATGTGATGGACACTTTAAACTGAAAATTAAGACAAGTAACACATTACAAAATGGGTAAACTGTTTACTCCAATACTTCATGGAATGGAAGACCAATAGAGAAGCATGTGAGACAATGCACAGAATCATTAGTTATTGAAGAAGTATACACAGGTAGACACTACTTCATAACTACTAATTGCCTAAAATTAAGGAGACTGACCAACTGTCATATGTCATGGTCATGGTGCACTCTTCAATGGTTCAGGGACTCTACAAAAACAGTTGAGTGGTTTCTTTGCTTTCTCTCTCTCTCTCTCTCTCTCTCTCTCTCTCTCTCTCTCTCTCTCAGTTTTGAAACATTCCAAGTGCAGTCAGCATTTGAAAGAGTTTTTTCAAAGTTGTGCTGTGTCTATACAATGGAATACTACTCAGAAGTACAAAGGAATGAATATTGATACACCTAACATGGATGAATCACCAAGCAATTACAGTGAGTGAAAGAAGCCAGACAAAGAGTTCATACTGTCATCTTCTGTTACCACAGCACTCTAGAAAATGAAGTCTAACCTAGAGTGACAGAAAGGTCAATAATTACCGAGGGGTGGAGCAGTGGTAGGGGAAGTCCAAAAGGGCAAGAGGAAGCTTCTGGGAGCACTGGATATGCTCATTACCTTAATTGTGGCAGCGATTTCAACACATGTCAAAAGTTACCAAATCCTACATTTAAACACGTGCCATTTATTATATGCCAGCTGTACCTCAGGAAAGCTGGTTACAGAATATTTAAAATTTGCACAGCAGAAAATACCAAAAATAAGTTTTAAGTGGTAACCTTAGGAAACAGTTGCCATCCATATTGTTAGGCACAGAGTGAATTATTTTCATTCAGTTTTTTTCAAAGCTCTTTACATTGAGAAAATGAGAGAATAAAAAAGGAAATATTACTGATGCCAGGGCAAAAAGATGCTGAGATGGCTCATGCATGATAGAGAAAAATACAAGCAAGGGTTATTTCTTTGATTATTTCATAAAAGACAGATACTATTCAATAGGTTAGTATATAGGGAAATAGCCTTAGTCATTGATTGTGGAAGAAAAAAATGGATGGAATCTCAGTGGATATCATAATTAAGACTGTACACAGTTCTCAACTCTTCTATATATCTGTTCTATTTGTTTGCAAAGTATTTTTGCCTGGAGATATTGAAGTCTGTAATTGCTATGTAGCAAAACACTGCAAATATCCATCTATGAAGATCTGCTTATTTGATGGAGATCCATCAATCAGTCATTAAAAGCTATGAGGATGGCTTTTTTGGGACAGCCCTGATATCTGATCCTAACAGTAATAGAATCTCTGCCTCAACAGAGTATGACAGTTTCCACCATGCCTTTGCCATGCAAGTTAGAAATCTGTGTTCTAAAACAGTTTGAAAACATTAGGCCTCTTTAAAGGCTAAATAGTGGCTGACAATGTGACTCAGTGAATTAAGATACCTGCTGCCAAGCCTGATGGCCTGAGTTTGATCACTAGGATCTACATGTTGAAAAGAGAGAGAACAAATTCTGACAAGTTCTCATTTGGCCTCCACACATGCTGTGAGGTGTCCCCCGCCACCACCGCCCTGCATGCACATGTGTTGGCATGTACAAGCACATATAATAAGTGTAAATTTTTAAAATTTACATAGAACTAAATTGTATAACCATCTGGACCTAATACAAAATCTTAACTGCTTTTAGTCTTTTCTGTGGTAATGTATTCTAAATTAGTTTAGTAGTGCATGCTTTAAGGAATAATTTATTCATTGCTATGTAATTTCCTGAAGCATTTCAACTGTGTTGCCACTTGGTAGCAACTAATTTTCTTTCAGTAGTTTATGCTCTTTTCTATAAATTTTTCTTGCCTGTGTTTTTATAGTTTTGCTTTTTTTTTAGTCAAGTTCATGAGAGATTTATCTAATATGTTAATTATTAAAATATTATGTTTATTCTCTCATAAAACTACCTTTGCCTACATTTGTTTTCTTCTTAGTCATCTTGGGATATGATATCTACTAATTCCATCTTCTTAATTATCTTTAATTTATGTGTTTTCTTTTTAAACTTAATTAAGAGTAATATTTAGTTCACTTATTTAAAGTCCCTTTACCAAAAGGCATTCAAAAAGCTATAAATTTTCCTCTGATCACAGTTTTAGCTGTGATATGTAAGACTTAGTATGAAATACGATCCATTTCATCCCCCCTTTTATATAATTTTTGTTTTTTTCTCTTTAATCTAGAGTTCTTTTAAATGTTTTAATTTTTAAGCAATAAATTTTTTATCACTGTTATTTATTTCTGGTTTAATAGGCTCACAGTGAAAGGATGCAGTGTGTGAAAGCCCTAATTTTTTTGAAAGAGCTTCTTTGCAGCATCAAAGTCTAAAAATAAAAGCATTATTTTTGTAGTTGGTAACTTGCGATTTGACCTGTTCCACATACCTAAGTTAAAAAGGGACCTTCCTCATTTGTGGGGTACAGATTTGTCTGCATTGCATGTACAGATAAAATACATGAAGATGGATTATATATCATCAATATACATTTATTTAATTATCCAGGCCTATTTTGCCCCAAATTCATCCCACCCCAACTTAATACACCAAAGTATTTTGAAATATTGAAATTAAATCATTCTTTTACAGTTATGCTCTTAAAAACAGAGGCAAATTCATAGTGCTCGAGTACTACTTACACCCATGCTTCTGGAGGCCACAGCCCTGTTTTATCATTTATTGTTGTGTGACCATGCCCAACTACTGCCTTTTTATGCCTCTGTTATACATCAGTGAAATCAAGGTTATAACTGTGAGGCCAGCAAGATGGCTGCCTAGGTAAAGGCATTTTCTGTCAAGCCTGATGACCTGAAATCAATTTACTATACCCATATGTTAGGAGGAGAAAACTGGTTACCGTAAGTTGTTCTCTGACCTACGCACACATACACACACACACACACACACACATACACACACACACACACACACACACACACACACACACACAGGCACATATGTGTCCACACATATGCATGTATACATACATATGCATATATTATAATGTAATTTAAAATAGTAAGAACTCTGTACTGTTGAACAAACATGAGGATGTATGTTTCTACCCAGTATACAATGAAGACTCTGGTGTCTGCCTCCTATGATTTAACCCCATGTTCCATCAACATCAGACCTGTTCTCTCTCTCCCTTCTTACATTTTATTCCTTATGCCACAAATCTTGGGGGAGGGTATTCTTTTCTTAAACTTTCTTAAAATTGTATTACTACTATTTGTACTCCTAGATTTATAGTTGAGTATAATGTATATATACAATTATTTTCTTTATACTCGCTAGGTTCTCCTTGTTACATAGACTGATAAACAATGATTTTATTATCTAATCTTTTCTCTGATGCTCATATAATACACAATGAAATCAAACACATATATCATGATGGAGCCTTGTTGTTGTTTTAGAAACAAAGAGGGGCACATCATGTATGGTTTTTGTACCTTGCTCTTTATACAGTCACACCACTACAGCTTCTATTATCTCTCATTTGTATTCCAATTTAAGATTATATTGTCTACTTCATTCCTCTTGATATATTGAACCACAATGTTCTTGTTGCTTGAAATATACTTTGTTTTAGGGTTAAGCCAATTTCTAAAAAGTCTTTCTTAAACTCACTTCCCAATGTACAGGTCTTTATTTCTATGCAGTGAACTTCCAGAATGCATTAGGTTGTCAGGATTGTCAAAACCAAATGCTGAATCAACAGGCTTCTCACAAAGCAGGAGGCCACAAGACTGAGATTAGAGTGCCAGCAGGTTGTTTTTCTAATAAAACTCTTTCCTTGACTCGCAGATGGTCTCTATATCCCTGTGTCTTCAAATAGTCTTCTGTCTACACAGTCACACTTTGGGACTCTCTGTGTCCTAATTTCCCCTTCTTTATAGGCACACCAGTAAAATTGGACTCAATTTAACTGTCTGTTTAAAGGTCTGATCTCCTGTTACATTCTGAAATATTAGAACTGAGGGCTTCAACTTAGAAAATTGGTGGGGATGGAGTTCAGCCCCTAAAACAGGCATTGTTAAACTGCATGCATGTTGCCAGGTTGCTTTCCTCAAATGCTGTCTGACCTCGAATTTCCACAGGCAGGGTTCCCTCTTCCCGGCATCCCTGCCAGCCATTATTGGCAAAGCAATTTTCCATCTTGTTAGCCAAGTGGGGCAGGGATACTCCACTGCGGAACCATTGACATTTGGCAGGAGATAACTCTTTGTCAACAGAGTGTCCCGTGTACTGTAGGATGTTTAGCAGAGTCCCAGGCTTCTTCCAGGATGCCAACACAGCACCCCCTCAGTTATGACCACCAAAAATAAAATCAAATAACCCACATATTACCAAATTTACCCTCCTCAGATAGGGCAAAATTGGCCCCAGTCAAGAACCACTGGAATACTGTGTTATGTTCTTTAAACATAACAAAACCATTTTATCCATAAGTAATGATGAACAACAGAAAAATTGAAGTCAGGAGGTATAAGACATCTTCATATCCTTCATTAAGATTTGAGGTACACTTATATTAACTAACGTTGCAGCCTGATTTGCTCTTTCATTTCAATGTTTTATATGCATACTTGTACACTGTGTTCTCTGCAAAACTTGACAAGGCATTGCACACTTTACAGCCCCTCACCCCTGGACATTTTGCTGTGTATTTCCTAACAATTTATTTCCTAACTGCACTACAGTTTAAAGAGGATGACAACATCACATTTCCTCCCTTTGAAAGCAATATAACAAGCGTCAACTTCTGCAATTAAACATCCATACAGTCACTGAAATAATCCAATACCTATGTTCCACTTTTGTCAGTGAACACAACAAAATCATTTGGTGCATCTGTCCCCCAGTGCAATGTCCAGTACATGCCCTTAGTTGTGTATCTTTAGTTATCATGAAACTGGACATTTCTAGTTTCTCTTGGTCTCTTTTTGACATCAAAATAACTTTTTGAGGGGTTTGTTTTATATTTCTTTGTGATTAAATCTAGATCATATATTCCCTTCTGTAAAATTCCACAAATGATACAGTGTCCTTCTTAGAGTGCAATGTCCTGAGTTATATGATGATCTTCGATGGTAATATTGTTTTGATCACTTTACCGAGGTACTGTCTGCTTTTCCACTGTGTGGTCACTATTATTTACCCTAAAGCAGATGAACTTGCTTTGGGCATGATATAAGCCCTTACAAATATATCAGTCCTCATAAAAATGTCTATCCTGATTAAGACACTTTCTGTAACTAGTCTTTATTATGGTAGACGCAAAAATGATTTTTCATCTATAAAACCCCAACCCAAAAGTGCTGAAAGAAAAAAACACTGTACACAGTATTTTGTTATCTGATTTCAGTCTTGATGTGCTTTATAAATGGTGTTACATACTTTTTCATGTGATTATCAGTCAGTTAAGTATCTTCTTACTGAGATATGTATTTACATATATGGGGAGGGGTGGCATACATGTGCCACATCACATGCGTGGATGGCAGAGGAAACCTTGTGGGAGTTTGTGCTCTCCCTCTCCCTCTGGGATTTATAACTGAGTCATCAATCTGAGCATTAAGCTCCCCTACTCATTATCTTGCTGGTTCCCTTTTGTATACTTCCAAAATTCAAGCTTTTCATTATTTTTTTTTAGACATTCACATGCATTTGTAAGAAATGATCAAAGAGATCCCATGCACCTCTTATTTAGTGTTTCCTGGTGGTAACAAAACTGTAGTACTGTTTAAGGAGGATGGAAATATTGGTTCAGTAATACAGAACATTTTCATTACTACAAGGATTCCTGTTTATACTTTTATAGCTATACCATCTTCCCTCCCACCATGCCTTAATTCCCACTAATGATGATTCTGTTCTTGATTCTATAATTTGCTGTATAAGATTGCTATATAAATAGAATCAAACACATCTTTTGGAATTTGACCACTTTAATACTTAGCATAATTCTCTAGAAGTTCAAATATCCAAGTTGTTTTATATATCAGTAGTTTATTCAGACTTGTTACTGAGTAGAATGGATATACCACATTTTTAACCACTTGCTCATCTATAGACATCTAGGTCATTCCTAATTTGGAACTACTATAGATCATTTAATATTGACAGTATTTCCCATTTTACTAATTACATGCAGTAATTTCTTATTGTGATTTAAATTTGTATTTTACCAATATGTACTAATAATGAATGGTTTTTTCCTACTTTCTTCCATTCAGTGAAAAGTTTATTTAAATTATTTGCTTATTTTCCAACTGCACTTTCTTTAATGTTAAGTTTACAGTTCTTCTCCATGTTTTCTAATGTAGCCCTAAGACAAATGTATGATTTGTCAGGATTTTACCCCCACTATAACTACCCATCTTATCCCATTAATAGGGTTCTTACAGGAGCTATATTTTTTTATTTATTAGTTCAAGTTAGGGAACAAGCTTGTTTCACATGTAAGTCCCTTCTCCCTCTCCCTCCCCCCACCCCTCCTCCCACCCACAACCTACCCCCCACCCCATCCACCCACCACTCCCCAGGCAGGGTAGGGCCCTCAATGGGGGCTCTGCATTGTCCTCCAAATCTTCCTGTCCTGGGCCTGGGCCCTTCCCCATGTGTCCAGGGCCAGAGTGTAACCCTTCACGTGGGATGGGCTCTCAAAGTCCCTTCTTGCACCAGGGAAAAATACTAATCCACTACCAGATTAATCCATGTTAAGGGGTCTGCATCAGTCTTGTACTGGCCTCCCAGACAGCATCTGGGGTCGGTGTGCTCTCCTTTGTTCAGGCCAACTGTTGCTGTGGGTTTCTTCAACCTGGTACAGACCCCTTTGCTCTTCATTCCTCCCTCTCTTCAACTAAATTCCAGATTTCAGCTCAGTGTATATCTGTGGATGTCTGTCTCGGCTTCCATCAGCCACTGGATGAGGGCTCTCATTTGTGGGTTGGTCGGCCACAGGAGTTAATTTTAATTTTTATTATTTTTTGTGTGTGTTTGTGTGTTCACGTGTGTGTGCAGGTGCATGTGGAGATCTAGAGTTGATGTCAGAATCTTTCTTGGTTGCTCTTGCACCTTATTCTGTGGAGCAGGTTCTCCAAATAAAAACACAGGACTTGCCATCATGGCTAGTCTCAAAAGCCAGTTTCCTACAGGGATCTAATATCTGCTCTCTGAGACTGGCATTACAGGCAGATTTCCTTTCCCACCTAACATTTATGTAGGCTCTGGAGATCTGAACTCTGGTCTTCTTGCTTGTGTTTAACCATTGATTCATCTCCTTATACCCATTTGTTTTATTTTGATAAATTTCAATTTATTCTTTTTGTGGAATGAGGTATTTGTCCACATGTATGTCTGTGCATTATTTGTATGCCTAGTATCTACAGAGACCAGAAGGCTGCATCACATCCCTGGAATTAGTGTTATAGATATTTTTGATCCACCATATGGGTGCAGGGAATCAAACCCTTGTCCTCTGCAAGAGCGGTTGGTGCTCTTAACTTCTGAGCCATCTCTCCAGTTCCATGCAATATAATTTTTGATACTAGAGCTATGAAAAAAATTGCACAGTTCTAGAAACTAAATCCTCCCCCCTATATTATCCATAATGGCTTTTTTGAGAAATTACTAATATACTATACAATTTTTCATTTAGATAATGCAATTCAGTAGTTTTATATAGCCTGAAGTCTATGTAGCCATCATTATCATCAGTCCTAAAACTGATTTATTTATGTCACAATTATGTATTTTATGTCACAATTATGCCATAATTTTAGAAGAACTATGTCACAAAGAAAATAAATATCCATTAAGTATCATTTTCTAACACTTCCCCCATTCTGCTACCCTAAGCCTCAGACAATTGCTAATCTACTTTCTGTCTCTGTAGATTACCATGTTCTGGGAGTTTATATAAATAGAATCACAATATGTGGTCCTTTGAGTTTGGCTTTTCACTTAGAATATATTCATAGTTCATCCATTCATCCATATTGTAGTACATATCAATAAGGCTCAATAATATTTTACATTATGTATATACGATATTCTGGTGAACCACTCATTAGTTGGTGAGCATTTTGGTTGTCTCCACCTTTTCATTATTATTAATAATATGGAAATGAACATTTATTTAAAAGTTTATGTATATTTTGGGAACTGAAGTGTTTTCCTAAAGTGGGTGCAGCATTTAACATTCCCATCTGAAGTGCATAAGCAATGCATAATTTCTCCACATCTTCACCAATCCCTTTATTAAAACATTTTTGGGGATTCTGGAGAGATAGATGGTATAGCAGTTAAGGATACTTGCTCTTGCAGAGGACATGGGTCCAGTTCCCAATGCTCAAAAAGTGGCTCCTATTCATCCATAACTACAATCTTGGGGATCTGATGCCTACTTCTGATCTTTGGAGGCAGCAGCCATGCACATGGTACAACACATATAAATGCAGCCAAAACCACTAATATACATATAATAAAATCTAACACATACACACACACATACACACATGCACACACGCACGCACACACATGCAGTATCTCTTGATACTAAATGGCATGTCATAGTAGTTGTGATTTGCTTTTTTACATAGCCAATGGAAGTTGAACATTTTTAGTTATTTGTTGTTTATTGACAATTGTATATCTTCATTACTCTGTTTAGAGTTTTCATTTTTTAAAAGACAAGGTGTCACTATGTAGCCTTGGCTGACCTGGAAACTACTGTATAAACCAATCTGGCTTTAAATTCATAGAGATCTTTCTGTCTCTGCTTCTGATTCTGCCTCACAATACCAGGCCACATACTCTTCATTTTTTTATTGGATTTTTTTGTATGTGTGTGTGTGTTTGACTTGTAAGAGTTCTGAGTGTTGTATATATTGAAATATATATGTATATATCCACATATATGTATGTACACACACATTTATATATACACATATATATATTCCTACTAAACTTTCTGTTGAAAATGATTTGCAAGTATTTTTTTTTACCCCTGTGGATTGCCACCTCTCTTTCTTGTATGTTCAAGCATAAATTTTTTAAAATTTTAATAAAGTCAAATGAATCAATTCTTTATATTACTTTTGGTTTATATCTAAATCCCTTGGTTACAAAGATTTGGCTCTATGCTGTATTGTAAGAATTCTACAGATTTATTTGCTATTTGCTATTTTAATTCTTTGATCAATTTGCATTTTACATATAGTGACAACTTTATTTCCCTTACATATATAATCAGCTGTCGAAGAAAAATCTGTTCAAAAGAGTGTCCCTGCCGGGTGTTGGTGGCACATGCCTTTAATCCCAGCACTCAGGAGGCAGATGCAGGCAGATCTCTGTGAGTTCGAGGCCAGCCTGGTCTCTAGAGCAAGTGCCAGGATAGGCTCCAAAGCTACACAGAGAAACCCTGTCTCAAAAAACCAAAAAAACCTCCTATGGCACCTTTATCAAAAGTCCATTGACCATAGCTATCTGGTTTTGTTTTCAGACTCTAAATCTAGCCCCTCTGATCTGTCTTTTTGATGTCATGATCATACTGCCTTGTTATTTTATAGTAAGTTTAAACATCAAAAGTATGAACCCTCTTAGTTGACTGATTTTCATGATTGCTTTAGCTAGTATGAATCATGTGAGTTTTGTATAATTTTAAACATTACTTGTCATTCTCCATAAAAGCCATCTGATATTTTGGTAAGGACTGAGTCTCTACATCATTTTGAAGAACATTACTATCTTAACATCAAGTCTTGAAATCCATAAACACAAGATAATATTTCCATTTATTTAGGCCTTTCCTTTCAGTAGTGTCCTGTCACTCTTGGAGTATAACTTTTATACTTTTGTTACATCTATTTTGTTCTTTTGATTATGGTAAAAAAAAAAAAAAAGAAAGCACAATTTTAAGTGTATATTTCTGTGGCATTCAGCACATTCATATTTTGTGACTCATTAATTTTTATAAATTGAATTGTTTTCTTAATTTTATTGGTCCCTCACAGTGCTTGGAAATATTATTGTTTTTTATATGATATAAACTTGATGAAATTGTTTCTTGGGATTTTGATGCCATCTACAAATACAATTTTACTTGTTTCCAATCTAGTTTCTTTTCCTTGTCTAATTATCCTGATCAGAACCTTTATATACTCTTTAATAGAACTAATGAAACAGATCCCATGAATTAATTCGGGTTGGCAAGTGTTTTTTTTTTTTTCTTTCTTGAGACAATTATAGAGCCCAAGATGAAATCTAACTCTTATCTTTCTTCCTCCTCCTCTGGGGTGGTGGAATTACAGTTGTGAGCCACTATATTTAGTAAACTTATTCTTGATTAGAAGGAAAAGCATTCTATCGTCCACCATTAAGTACATTATCAGATATAGGGTTTTTTGTTTTGTTTTGTTCTTCATAGACAGGATCTCCTGTAGCCTAGGTTGGTCTCAACTGCTCTCATTGTATAGCTGAGAATGACCTTGAACTTCTAAACCTCCTCACCTCCACCACTGTAGTACTGAGATTAACAGCATGTACCACCACATCCTGTTTTTGTGGAGCTAAGGATTGCCCCAGGGCTTTTCCATGCTAGGCAAGCACTCTCCCTACTGAACTTCATCCCCAGCACCAGGTGCAGTGTTTAACAGATGTCTTTTATCAAGTTGAAAAAATGTCTCTTTGTATTCCTACTATATCATGTGGATTGGCTCCCCCCTCATTGTGGATGGGTGTTTAACTTTTAAAATGCTTTTTATTCTGTTTGTACACACTGTAAACTGAAAGACAATGTTCCACAAACTTCATAGATTGAAATCTTAATTGCCAGTATTATGGTAAGAGGTGAAATCTTGTCCTTATGAATGGAATTATTTTATAAGGATAGCTCAGAAACTTCCTGTCACAAGAAGGGTGTATGTGAATGTAGGTTGATGCCCTGACAGGCATCTGGAAACCAGAGAACAACTTTGGAGTCAGTTCTCTCCTTCAACCAGTGTAAGTTCCAGGGATCAAACTTGGGTTGTCAGGCTTGTTCAAAGGCGCTAAGCCATCATAGCAGCCCATTTAAATACTTTTTAGATTGTGTCTTACTATGTAGCCCAGGCTGGCCTCAAATTCATAAGCCTCCCCAGAGCTGAGCTGTAGGCATGTGCCACCACACCTGGCTTGTTAGTTGTCATATAGCAGATTTTTATATTACTCAATTATATTGAATTGTTTTCTTAATTCAAGAAATATTTTGTTTTACCAAGGAATGTTGTGACTCATTATTCTCATTTTAATATATGGTTTTCAGGACTGTTTTTTACTTTGGTTTGTATATGATTTCTTGCTGTTTCATAAATTCTTTTGTTTTCTATTGAGATGTAAGAATTGTAGTTCTATAATCACTCATTTTAAAATATATGTGTGTGTGCGATGGGGTGTGTATGTTTGTGTATGCAAGATTCACTTGCCTGTGCATGCATATATAGAAGACAGAGGTTGACCCTGGGGTCTTCCTCAGTATTCTTCACCTTACTTTTTCAGAGAAGATCTCTCATTGAACATGGAGATCCCTACTTCAGTTAGGCCGGCTGACCAGTAACCCCCAGGATCTGCCTGTTTTCTACGTTCCCTGACCTAACTCCCATGCTTAGTACTGGAGTAATAGGCATGAGCTGGCATTTTATGTGAGTGCTGGGTATCTGAACTCAAGGCCTTATGCCTGCACTGCAATTGATTTACCCACAGGTTAGGGTTAGGGGTTAGGGTAAGTCATCTTCCCAGCCTAAAATAAACCCCTCTTAGCCAGAAGATCAGCAATATAAATTGAGCAATATTATTATGGAATCATCTATCAATCTTCAGTTGTCTAGTTTTCTATTTATTTGTTAGTGATTCCTTTGGTATATTTTAGAATTCTGGTATTTACTATAGCTATCATTTTTATTTCTTTAAACTTTGTTTCTCTCTGTTAAATTGGTGCTTTTATTTACCATAAAATGTCTATTGTTATCGCTAGCAGCATAGCTGGGTTTTGTCTGATGGTAGTGGATTCATATAAACTTTGACATTTATCCATATACTATTTATACATTATGACAGTCTATCCTTTCACTTTCAACTTATTTGTGTCTTGGAATCTAGACTGCATCTGTTGTAGAATGTGGACACTTGATGCTCTTTTGTAGGCAGTCTTTATTGAAGCCTTCATGTATATATAACATAATTCTTGATGTAAGATTCCTGTCAACCACATTGCTACACTGGTCTCTGCCTGATCTCTTCTGTTTTCCATTACCTCCTTTATTGTGTTTGGTGTGTTAAACATACATCACCTAGAATGCTGTTTTTACTTAATTGCTAAATAATTCTAATTCTAAATGCTAAATAATTCTAAAAATTATTTTCTTATTAGTGTAATCTTCAGGGTGGTTTATAAGATACATCTTAAGTAAAAAACAAGCTGTTTCAAGTAAAATTCTCTTCAAATGTTTTTTACCTGCTCTTAACTTTCCTTTATAGCAATTCAAATATTTATACTCCTTTGTTACATATATATTTGTGGTAACACATATTGTATGGTAGCTAACAGATCTCTCAACTTCTATTCATTTTTATTTCTGTTCTTTAAACTGAATCTCTGTATACCTATATTAAAGTTTATTGATTACTTCTCTCTGCTCCAGGCCTGTCTTGTTATTCGGCACTGCAAGTAATTTAAGTTATTGGAATTTGCACCTAATGAACTTTATAATACATCTTTTTATTAACATTACCATTTGATGAGTTATTGTCATAATGCTTTACTTTCATTGTTTAAACAAGGCTTATTTTAGTTCCCTGAGCATATTTATACTTTGAAATCTTGGCCTACTTAAGCATCTAGGCTCCCTCAACAATCATTTCTATTTGCCAATTTTTAATCTCTCTATACTTTCTTCCCTCTCTCCACTTAGGATGGTGTGTTGACTGTAGGAACACTGCATTTGAATGCTTTCCCATCTGTGTGGGAAATTGCTTGTTTCTACTATGCCTGTGCCAATTTTACTTCTATGGTGTTTGCATTCCCCTGCAGTGTGCAGTGTGTGTATCTGATTTATCTGCACATTAGCTCTTTAGAAAATGACTGTCTTTGTTTTTGAAGCTTGGCTTAATTGATCAGCTTAAACCACCATTAGTCAAAGGCTTTGCTTTAAGTATCTCAATCTGGTAAATCTTCCAAGTTTTCCTGAATGGGCCTTGCCTTGGGATTTCCATTCAATATTTGGGCTCTTTTCATTTGTCCTTCATTTTACCATCATGTCTGTACAGTGTCTCACATCAGCAATGTAGATAAAGAGAGTATCTCTGGTCTTTTTTGAGAGCACAGACCATCTTCCAAATCTCCGATAATTTCTTGGAAATGTTTTAGTGGTCTTTTACTTCCCCCAACCAGTATTGGAGCATCAGATTGCTACAATGGTGGCTTTACCCATCATTATATGTCCTGAGGTCACCATTTTTGGACATAGGACATGAGGTTTGTAATATTGTCCAAGTCAGATTAGGCCTGTTCATCAGAAAAAAAGCTGCTCACCCTCAAGGCTATTTTACTAATATGTGTAATCTTCAGGGTGGTTTATAAGATACATCTTAAGTAAAAATCCAGCCTTAGGTTGAATTGCCACAGACCTTGCAGTTTCTTTGAAGATTTAGCAGATTTCCTCTTGGTATCATTTAATTATTGGGTTAAGTTATGTCCTCACAATTGTGAATAAGTATCCTGTTACTGTTCTACAATCCTATTGTTTTTCTTGAGTAAGAAGTATTCAATTTGTTTTATGACTTTAATTTCCAGTTCTGAAATTTTTGTTTTCATAATCTTGTTCAGTTTTTTCATTGCCTTTTTAAGGCCGAATTTATTTGCTTGATTGCTCTTTAGAGAGATGGGGGTTTGCTATTTGTTTGTGTAGATCAGTGGTTCTCACCCTTCCTGATACTGCATCCCTTTAATACAGTTCTTCATGTCGTGGTGACACCCCCCCACACACACACAATAAAATTATTTTTGTTGCTACTTCATAACTGTAATTTTGCTGCTATGAATTATAATGTGAATATATGCTATGCAGCCCCTGTGAAATTGTCATTTAACCTGAAAGGGTCATGACCTACAGGTTGAGAACCTCTGGTTTAGAGATATGAGGGTTTGCTATTTGCCAGACTGCTCTTGCACTTCTAGGCAATCATTCTTCCTAAGTCTGTTCCCCCAGTATCTGGAAATATGGGTATATGCTGTCATGCTGAGATTTAAGCCTTTGCTTAAGATAAGGTCCTCATTCCACTTTTAAGAAGGCACCCACATCTTAATTATTAAAATATTGAAAATATTAACATACTTCCCAAAATCAAAATAATGCAAAAGAATCTACTGAGAGAAGCTTTTCCCTCCCACATCCCTTCTATATTCATAACCAATACTTGTAGGTAACACACTTTAGTGTTTTATATTTTAGAGTTTATGTGTGACTATTCACAAATACATGTAATCATTATCTCATTTCAAGATGTTTATTTAAAAAGAAATATATCATCCATCCATCAGTAGTTCTCATCCTTTGGTGTAATTATATAGAATTCCTTTCAACTAATCTCCACTGTATACGTAGGTGGTTTCTAGAAAGAATCTTTACTTACCATTTTATGGCTTTCAATTTTGCAATATTACTACCAGTTATAATTAGAAGTGTTCTTGTGTGTGTCTTAAGCATTTACAATGCATACAAATTGTTGATCAACTTCATTAGCTCTGTTTGTGAATAAGATTTTCTATATATAAAATTATGTAATATTTTTAAATAGCTTTTCCCTTAATTTCCAGTTTGAATATTATTTAATAATTGTAGGAAAATTTTCCAGGACACAAATTACTAGCTATGGGAAATGCATATTTCATTGTCTTTCTGAGTAGGGAAGTTTATAGTCATTTGCTATTGTTCATCGTGTTAGGTATGGCATTTTTTTTCCATGAATGCCCATCATCACATTTCCAAGTTCCTCTCAGTTCCTAACTTTCTGAATACATCTGTTTATATTGACATTGAATTTTCAAAATTCTTCCATACCAACTAATGTGGTATATGATTTCCTTCACTATTCTATTAAAGTGTAAGATAATCCCTGATTATCTTCCTGGCAGAATGAAAGTGGTAGAGTTTCAGTGGAAACTGTACTTCCAATTTTGATCTCTTCTTATGTTAGAAATATGGAATGATGCTCCTTTGTGATGCTGCGAAACAGCACCAAGTCCCTGCTCCAAGTAAGTCAGGAGACCTTGATGATAAAAAATGAACATTCAACAGAATACTGTATTCCTAAACTATGGTGTTTTGTAGGGTAGATATGCTAGATGCATTTTCAAATTATATCTTCAACTTTTGATAGTTATGTTACCATACAATATATCACCACTGAAATTTAAGGATTATTTGCAATATGTTGTTTCATATTCTTCTAGTCACTGCTTCAGTTCCTGATTTGAATCATATTTGATTATGGTGAATACCATTCCACTCTGGGAATGGTGAATATAATTTTTTGTATGCTTCTGCATTTGGTTTATTGGTAAATAATCGACAATTGCAACTATGCATGGTGCTTGTATCTAGTTTTCCTTTCTTGTGGTATGTTTTATTGGCTTTAGAATCAGTGTTATTTTAGTTTCACAGAATATATCATAAACCTTCCCTCTTCTGTTTTGCTTTGTATTTTTTTAATAAATTAGTCTTTAAAATTTTGACATGATTCAAAGTGGCCGTACAGTACTAAGTATTTTCTCTTTCGAGAGAGAATCTCTTTTTATGAGTATAGGTGTTTTCTCATAGGTGTGAGAACTCAACCTGAATCCTCTTGAAGAACAGCTGAACTTGAGTCCCCTGAAAGAAGAGCTAGTGCTACTTAACACTAAGCAACCTCTCCAGCTATGCTTAGTGTTTTCTTCACAAGGAACTTATGTTGTAGGTCTGTTTATAACCACATTATCTTTGCAAGTCAATGTTGATAAATTGTATTTTATAAGAACTTATCTATGTTCTCTACATTACTTTACTTGTTGGCATCATGATATTCTTTTATAATTCCCTTTACATTTTGAAATAAGTAGTAATGTTGTCACCTTCACTAGCAATACTAATACTTTCAACTCCTATTTTTCTCGGCTATTCTACCTAAAGGTTTCTAAGTTTTGTTACCTTTTCAAAAGCAATACATCTTGTGTTTATTTTTTAAATATGTATTTCATATTTCTTCATGTTTATATGTATTATGTCATTCTTTCTAATAACTCTGGGTTTACTTTATCCTATTTATTTAGTCACATAAAGTGAGAAATTGAGTTACTGATCTTTCTTTTATTAAAGTAGGTATTTATAGGTATTGTTTTCCCTGAGAAATTATTTCATTACCTTTCATAATTTTTGAAATATTATATCTTAATTTTAGCTGTTTTTAATGCATTTTATAGTTTTTTCTTGAAATTTCTTTAGCTTGGTGGCTAAAGTATGTGTTGTTTGTTTCCAAATATTTGTCAGTGGTTTATTATATCATATTCTGGATTCACTCAATTGTGGTTGGAAAATAAGTTTAGTACTATTTCTACCTTATGAATACATTTATATTCTTCTAGGATGGCATTTAAGGTAGTAATCATTCTCATTATAGGGGATGGGTATTTAAGGTAGCCTCTCCACTATTGCCTAGATTTTTAGTAGGAGCATGTGTGTATGTGAGGCATGTGTGTGACATGACATATTATGGAAGTCAGAGAACTTTTAGGAGTTCATTCTTTTCTCTTTCTACTGTGGATTTGGGAAACTTAACTTGGATCACCAGGTATTGTGATTTTAGTGAAAATGTCCACCACAGGGAAGTGGCACCATTAGAAGGTGTGGCATTGTTGCAGCAGATGTAGTCTTGTTGGAGGAGTATCACTGGGAATGGTCTTTGAGTTTTCAGAAATTCAAGACAGGCCCAGTGTCATTCTCTTTTCCTGATGCCTACCAACCCAGATGTATAACTCTTGGCTCATTCTTCAGCATCATGTCTGCCTACATGCTTCCTGCCATGACGACAGAGAACTAAACTCCTGAACTGTAACCCAGCCCTAATTAAATGTTATCCATTATAAGTGTTACCATGGTCATGGTGTCTATTCATAGCAAAAGAAACTCTAACTAAGAAACTAGGATAACACAGAAAGTGTTTTTACCTCTAGTAGATATATAGCCTGTAAATATTTTCTTGCCAATCATAAGATGCCTTTTAATTTTGCTGATTTTCCTTTATTATGAAGCTTTAAGGTATTCTTGATTAGCTATTTGTGAAAATCCAAAATATCAATGCTAAAAAGCTTTTCCCACGTATTCAAGGAGTTAGTGGCCTTAGAGTTTACGTTTATGTCTTTAATCTATTTTGAGTTTATGTACTTATGTTTTAGTTTATTTTGAGACAAATTCTCACATACCCAAGACTATCCTCAAACTTATGTGGCCAAGTATAACTAATTTTCCTACCACATCTGGGTTTTTAGTTTATTTTTTAGTTGTTTTGAGTTGATGATGATTTTTCTAGTATCATTTATTGAAGATACAATCCATTAGCCATCCTCCCTTTTTAATACCCACATTGAAACATAGCAGAATTCATGTATTTGGATTTATTTCTGGGTTCTCGTTTCTGTTCCACTCACCACTATTTCTATTTTTATATCAATATCACACTAATATTCTTTTTCATAGTTGCTGTTAGGGTTTTTTTTAATGATTTCCCATAAAAGGCATGGCCTCTCTATGTAGCCCTGACTGGATTTAACTTCCTATGTGAACAAGGTTGACAATGATCTCACAGAAATCTGCCTGTTTCTCCCTCCTGAATTCTGGGAATAAACGTTTTGCCACCATGCCAGGCCCAAATTTGCTGCTAAGTGTATTTTTGATGCTAATACAAATGAGATAATTTGCTGAAGAAAAGTAGTTCATTCTTATATAGTGCCTTTTTACTGGATTAATTAATTCTAAAAGTTCTTCAATATTTTCCACATATACGATTAATTCATTGGTAAGTGTTTAAGTGTTATTACTTCTTCCTTCCACCATGGATACCTTTTATCTTTTTATTGACTTACTTTTGTACTTCCCATATTAGTTTGAATGGAAGGGGTAAAAACAGGCATCTGTGCTTTTTCTCAATTTTAAAACAAAAATTCAAGTTTTTTTTTTTACATTGGTTGTTAAATGAGGGATTTTCATAAATGGCATTATTGTTTGAGGAACTTTTATTCTATACATAAACATTTAAGTTAACATAAAGTGTTGAATTTGTAAAAATTTTTCCACATCAGTAGAAAAGATTGGTGTCATGTGTTTTAAACTGTTAATATGTACTATTTTACATTGGTATGTATATATTTAAGCAGCCTGGTAGAACATGAACAAATCATACATGGTTGTGATATGTAATGTTAGTGAGGTATTGAATTTAGTTTGCTAATGATTATTAGATATTTATGAAACAATCATTATTAGCAGTTATTAATTTGAAGTTTTATTTTTCTGTTGTGCCTCTAGCTTAGTGAAACTGGCTTTATAAAATTTACTAGAAAGTATTCTTTCCTACATCTTTATTTGGAAAGAGGTTAAAAAGTAGTAGTGATAATTTTTATTATAATGTTTGTTAGTATTCAGTAATGACACCATTTTAATCTTGGATATGGCTTTGGTAGACATTTTTTTACATTATGACTTTGATATTATGGTTTTTTGCCTTTTTGAGTTTTTTCTTCCTGATTCCTTTCTGGTTCATTGGATTTTTATAAGAAGTATCCTTTCCTTATTCCATTACAAGCCTTTCCTTGGATGGTCTGAGTTTGTTTCTTTTATCAAGAGGAATCTCAGCTAATTGGCTTCTCTTTTTCTAATATGTCTCTCATGATTTTGATTTCCTTCCTTCTGCTAATTCTAAGTTCAAATTGTTTTTCATAGTTCCTTGAGTTATTTGTTTTAGGCAACTTATTTGGCATCATTTGGCATCCCTGTAGTTTATCACTATTTATCCTTGTATTTTAGTAGTATCATTTGGAGTATTTGTGTGTGTCACATCTTTTGATAAATAATATTTTCTCATTATGTCACGGCCTTCCTTTCCTACAATATTTTATCTAAAGACTTTTTCATTCATGTAAACCATCCATCTTTCTTTTGGTTATTACTTTTATGGAATGTCATTTTTATCTGTTTACTTCCAATCTATTTGTGTCTTTTGACCCAAAGTGAGTTTCTTATACACATATAAGGTAGGTTTATAAAACTCATTTTTTTTAAACTTCAGTTTCTTCCTGAGTTCAGTTTACAGTTAAAGTAATGATTCGTGGGAAATAACTATTATTTTGCCAACATTCTTATCATTTACATTTATTGTCCTTGCCTCATTTCCTTGATGTATACTTAATATATCCATTATAAAATATATCCGATTATCTGTTTGTAATAGACTATTTTTGAGTTTTATGTCCACACCAAAATTGAGATGGTACAGAGACTTGTGACATATTATCTGCCCCGACACATGCATAGATTTGCAAGTTATTAAATGTATCAATTGTTATAATGAATGAGTATACATTTATACTTGATTATCACCCAAAGTCTATGGTTGACATCCTAATGTTCACTATTGTCTGAACAAATGGATAATGTACACCCACAATATAGTATATAGAAGGATTAATATACTTTTATTGCCCTAAAATGAGATATCCATCTTTCACTCCTCTCTTTTCTTGGCAACCACTAAATATTTCACCATGCAGAGCATTGGTGGCCAGGCCAGCCTGGTCTATAGAGAGAATTCCAGGACAGGCTCCAAAACAATAGAGAAACCCTGTCTGGAAAAAACAAAAGAGAATAGCATTTATTTGGAATTTTAAAGTACCTAGCCAATTCAGATTGCCTTTATTTCACATAGGAATAAGCATTTACTTTGACTTTTCATGGCTTGATAAAATTTTTCTTTTTAGTGGTAACATTATTTTCATGTAGCAGTCTTTACTTCAGAATTTATATACCAAAGGACATCTTGGTTGCTTCCAAGTCTTGACAATCATGGATAAGCTCAATTATCCATGCTTATGTTTCTATGTCTACATGGATTTTCATCTCCTTTTAGAAAATACCAAAGTTATTTCTGTGGCTATGGATGACAAAAGTATATTTGTTTTCATTAGAGATCACAAAGTTATTTTTCCAAAATGGTTATTTTGTTTTAAATACTCATCACCAATAGAATGAGAATTTCAGCTCCACTTCTACAGAATATTTGATGCTGTCCTTCTTTACAATTTGGGACATTTCATTAGGGATGTAGAGCACCTCAGTTTTGTTTACATTCACCTTACCTAATGGCATGAGACACTGCGTATATTTCCATGTCTTTATTTGTCAATAACATGATGAGATGATTAGCAATCTTTTTGTCAAATGGTTTTCTTAATACTAAGTTTTCAAAATTCTTTGTATATTTTGAAGTCTTTAGTTAAATTTTGGTAAAATTTTCTTCCATCCTGCTGTATGGCTATTTTTCCTTGATAGTTTACATAAAAGTTACCATTTTAAACTCTTCTAAGTGTGCAGTTTAATAGTGAAGGTAAAATCATTATCACTATCTCCAATAGTCTTCATTTAGAAATCTGAAATTCTCCATTGCAAAACAGCTTTCTATCCCTCTTTTCTCTTTCAAGAAACTTACATTCTTTCTATAATTTTGCATTAAGTAACTCACACAGAAATAGTTTACCTTTTGTCTCATGTTCCACTATACACATCCTGCAGTTTAATCTATAATGTAACATGTCTGCATTTTTATTTTATTTTATTTAAAAAGTTTGAATTAACATGTATTTATCATACATATTAATGGTGCTCAGTATGGTATTTCCACATTTGACCTAATTGAATCATCTTCCCCATCATATGACCTACCTAATCTCTAAGAATCACTATTTTGTATTCAATGTGTACATTTTTATAGCCTAAACATATGAGGGGAAAACATGCAATACTTGTCTTTCTGTGTTAAGTTTACTTCCATTTGCTGCAATAGGAACATTTTATTTTGTAATTGAGTAATTTGTTGATGGGGGCCAAGTTGTTTCCATATCTAAGTTATTGTGAACTGTGTAATAAGTATGGTTGCAAAAGTGTTTCTCTTGTATTCAGAATTTTATATATACTTTTTTGATCTCAATAATGCCTATGCTAATTTATATCTCTACCAACAGTGCTTAAGAATTTCTCTGCTCCACATTTTACAAGTATTTTTATTTTGATATTAATCGTTCATGTATATTTTATTTTTCTTTTTGTATTTCTACTTTTGACATGGCCTGAATATTTTACTTTAGATGACTTTGATGCTTCTGACTCAGCCTTCTTAATTTCTTAAGATATTGGAATAAGACAGTTGTTTACTAAAAACCATTTTCTTTTTTGGTTTTTTTTTGAGACAGGGTTTCTCTGTGTAGCTTTGGAGCTTATCCTGGCACTCACTCTGGAGACCAGGCTGGCCTCGAACTCAGAGATCCACCTGCCTCTGCCTCCCGAGTGCTGGGATTAAAGGTTGTGCCACCAATGCCTGGCTTACTTAAAACCATTCTAACTAGGGTTAGATGGCATCATCTTATACTTTTTGGTTTACATTTCCTCCATGGCTAGTCGAAGTGATTATTTTTACATGTGGTTTTAACTATTAGTATTCCTTCTTTTGATAAGTGTCTGTCTAGATAATTTACCAATTTTAACTTGGGTTACATTTTTAAGTTTTTAAATTCATAGTCTGGATATCAACACACTTTTACTTGGAAAATGTTTTCTAAATTCCATGAACACTGATGATACCAAACAGGGTGAGATGAATCACAGGGTTAGATGAATCCTCTGCTTTACAGTCTATGAGAAGACCTCCTAGAAGACAACCCTTTTATGTGCTGTGAAACCTGGCATGTTTAACGAATAATGCTGATATTTAGCTGCAGGTCGTTTTCATCTATCTAATGAAAATTTGTAGGAAATATAACCAACACGGTGTCACAAAGACCTTGTATATGTGTGAGCCTCTGAGAGCTAGATGCAATTACTAGTGAGTTGTTGCCAAAAGGCCTGGAGTGACATGTGAAGCAGCTGGTGATGAATTGAAAAAATAAACAAGAACAATGAGATGGGGAGAAGCCCTGAGTCAGATTGCAGGTAATGGCAATGGGAAAAGAGAATGATAAGGAGTTCCACATCCAGTGAGTGCTGAGACTGAGCAGATCATTCTGGGCATTCTCAGGCTTCAATTATCATGTATTAGGGGCTTGTACAGCTACTCAACCACAGGGATACAGAGTAGACATTGATATGCTTTTTGGAAGGGGTTCAAGCATCTTTTAGTGGAAAACACTGGGAAGAGAAAAGCAAGAATATTTAAGGGGCAATGCAGGGAGTGTGACTTCATGGTGTCTAAAAAATGAATCAGAGATGAACCCTTCAAACTGTCACAAATAAACTGCTCTGTCCAAGGAGTCAGGTTCAATAAAGCTCTCTCACGTTTTTTAGTAAAGGTCTTTGTATGTACTCTAGGCTAAAATGTAATTCTTTACACTGGTCTTTAATTCTCAATCCTATTCCTTGAACCACGCAATTTCTGAGATTGTAGAACTGTTACACCATGCCTCAATTTCCTTTGTTCAGTAGGTTCCCCATTCTGGTTGCCTATATTGTTCAGAAATTTTTTTTTACTTAATGTAAATTTCTAACTTAATGTCAAGTTTTGTTTGTTTCCTTCACTTTGGGAACATGAACCAGAAAATTGTTGTCTGTGCTTAAAATCTTGAGGTATTCTCTCATGTTTTCTTCTAGTGGCTTCAGATTTTCATGTTTTATATTTAGGCCATTGATTTGTTTTGAGATGATTTTATACAAGATGAAACAGAAATGAAATTTCAGTGTTCTGCATGTTAATAGCCATTTACTCAGAGAGGTCTGCTAAAGGAGCTATCAATTGTCTAATGTACACTTTTTGCACCTTCATCAATAATTAATTTCCTGTTGATGTGTAGACTTTTTTCCTGATGTATGTACATAAACTCTTCCATTAGCCTTATGTCTAAAAGTATGTTTTTCTGCTTCCTACAAATCTGTAATATATCTTGTAGTCAGGTGATGCCTCAAGCTTTACTATTTTTGTTTTTCTGGTTATTTGGGAGGGTTGCTTCCCAAATAAAATTTAGAAGTGCTTTTTCTTTTCTTTTTTTTTTTTGTTATTTTGTTGAGACAGTTTCTCTGTGTAGGCATGGATATCCTGCCACTTGCTCTATAGACTAGGCTGGCCTGGCTCAGCTTCCAGAATACTCTACCATGCCAGGATGCAACTGCTTTTGTTAATTCAGCACTTGGAGAGATTGTACTGAATCCATACACTGAATTGATGGGTGTTTAAGCAATGTATGTGTCAATTTGAAAACTTTATTGTGTGTGTGTATGCATATGTGTGTGCATGGAGGTCAAAAGACATTTTTGTGGTAATTAGTTCTCTTTTGATTATTTGGTTCCAAGAATCAAGTTCAGGCCATCAGACTGGATGTAGAGTTATTTATTTTGCTTATTCTTAGGCAATTTTTGAAAATGATTTGAGTTAACTTTCATGATGTATTAACAAATTCCTTATATTGCAGAAGAACTATTGAATTTGTAGGGTGATTTTTTTAATTTTGCTATTCAGGATTTAAATCAGTTCTAAATGTAAAATTTAAGGTTTCTATATACAGAATCATATAATTTGCAAACAGGGACAATTTGATTTCCTATCTTCCTATTTTTATGTATTTTTGTTCCTTTCTCTCATTTGATCACTTTAGTTGAAAGCTTTCAGCTTTTCCTTAATTTGTATGACATTAGAATATGTTTCCCATATACAGGCATTATTAGGATAAAATAAATCATAAACAATTTGTTCTAGGTTTTTCAAGCCATGTATATTCAATTTTATCATAGGCTTTTAAAATATTTGTTGAAATAAACATAATGTTTCTGGTGTATTAAATTTACTAATATGTATAAATTGAACTATCCTTGAAACTCCAAGAGGCAACTGACTTTACTAAGATGAATGATCTTTTTGATGTGCTATTGAATTACATTTGGTGAGACTTTATTCATTAAGGATATTGGCCTAGGTTTTTTGTTGTTATTACCTGGCTTTAGAAACAAAGTAATATTTATGTCATAGAATCAGTTTCAAAGAGTTTCTTTCCTTTTAACTCACTGTATTGGTTTCAGAAGAATTGAAATTGGTTCTTTTAAGTGTTTAGTAAAAATTTAGCAGTGAAATCATCCAATCCTGGGACTTTTTTGGTAGACTTTAATACTGATTCAGTCTCACTACTTGTTATACATGTAGTTTTGCATAACAGTCTCAATGCTTGTTATGTATATATATGCTTTATATGTGCTCATGATGCAGACTGGCAGGACATATAGGTCCAACAACATATAGGTCCTCTGGATTTGCTTATAGTTTGTAAGCATTGAATTTTGTATTTATAAAATACCACTTGTGATGTTTCATATATCTGACTTATTTGAGCATCCTTTATTCCCCTTGGTTAGTCTAGCTAAAGGTTTGCAGATATTTTTCTTTTCAAAAACAAAGTCCTTACTTCCATATTGCTTTGCATTTGTTTCCACTCTGATCTTTTTCTTTCTTCTCAATAGGGGTATGATTTCTTGTTTTCTAAATCGTAGAGATATACCATTAGATAAATTGAAATACTTTTCATAGGTACTAACTACAAAAATGAATTTATCTTTGATTTCTTTTGTGGGCCACTGCATATTTGTTTAGTGTCTGTATTTGTAGAAACTGTAAAATTCCTTAATGTTTTCTCTGGTTTCATTCTTTTGCCATCCTAAGAGATAAACCAAGGTCTCAACCACTAACCCACAGTATCCTCACACAAAGACTTGTTCAAAAAACAGTTCTATACACTGATGAAAAGAATGTATCTTCTACAGCTATACAATGGGAAACTTGGTTTATGATCTACAGTATACTTATCTCTGTGATTTCATTGATTTTTCTTTTCTTTGAAGGAGGTGATTATGGATGACCTATTGACAAAGTGAGTTGCTGATATTTCTTACTATGATTGTATTAGAAACGACATCTGCTTTGGTCTGATACTGTCCACTTCAGCTCTGAATATAGATTTGAAATAATTATCTTGATCATTATAAAGAGACATTGGTTATCTGTTCAGTTGCTGTCAAGAAGCCTATCTTGCCAAATAATGTTGCATTTGCTTGTTTTAGATTTCCATTTGTCTAGAATACAATTTCACATACTTTGTTTGATTGGTTATTTGAGACAATGTCTACTTATACAGCCCTAGCTGCCCTAGAAGTTGTTATATAGACCAGACTAGCCTCAGAATCAGAGATCCTACTGCTTCTAACTCTTGAGTGCTAGTCAAAGATGTGTTCCAAAATGGTAAGTTTGTGGTTGAGTTTTTAAAAACTATGTTTAACTGTCTTTTTGAATAGAGAATTTAGAGTGCTGTACATTCAAGATTATTTTGTTGCCTTTTAGTTACATATTTTTCTTCTCATTGATTTGTGGTTTGAAGATTTAATGCATTAGGAGTGCTTTCATTCTTATTTATTTCTGTTTTCTCATTCTATTTTCTCATCAGCCCTCCTCCTCTGCAACTGGAATCCACTTCAGTTCAGTTTTCAGCTGTGGGTATCTGCTTCTACTTCCATCAGCTGCTAGACGAAGGCTCTAGGGTCATATATAAGTTAGTCATCAAGCTCATTATCAGGGGAGGGCATTTAACGTAACTTCTCCACTGTTGCTTAGATGGTTAGTTGGTGTCATCCTTGTAGATCTCTGGACATTTCCCTAGTGCCTGATTTCGATCTAAACCTATACTGGCTCCCTCTTTGATGGTGTCTCTTATTTTGCTCTCCTCTATTCTTCCCCCTACATAAACTTCCTGCTCCCTTATGTCTTCCTCACCCATCCTCTTCTCCCATTCTCATTCTACTAGCTCCCTCTCACCTCCCCCCATACTCCCTATTTTCTCAGATCTCCAGGGAACCATGTATGTCTCTTTTAGAGTCCTCCTTGTTGCCTAGCTTTTCTGGTGGTGTGAATTATAGGCTGGTAATCCTTTGCTCTATATGTAAAATCCATATATGAGTGAGTGTATACCATGTTACCTCACTCAGAATGGTTTTAGTTCCATCCATCCATTTGTCAGCGAATTTCCATTGATTTTTTTTTCTGCTGAGTAATACTCCATTTTGAAAATGTACCATATTTTCTGTATGCATTCTTCAAGTGAGGGGCATCTAGGTTGCATCTAGGTTCTGGATACTACAAATAATGCTATGAACATAGTTGAATAGATTTCCTTGTTGTATGAATGTGCTTCTTTTGTGAAATGCCAAGGAGTGGAATTGCTGGATCTTCTGGTACAATGATTCCCATTTTACTGAAGAATCGCCATACTGATTTCCAAAGTGGCTATAAAAGTTGGACTCCCACCAGCAGTGGAGGAGTATTCCCCTTTCTCCACATCC
The DNA here is from genome assembly GCF_003668045.3 of Cricetulus griseus. NCBI lineage: Eukaryota > Metazoa > Chordata > Mammalia > Rodentia > Cricetidae > Cricetulus > Cricetulus griseus. The sequence continues at coordinate 58,146,789 of NC_048596.1, read as the reverse complement.
TCTCCAGCATAAGTTATCATTTTTGTTGTTTTTATTTTAGCCACTCTGACTGGAGTAGGATGATATCTCAGAGTTGTTTTGATTTGCATTTCCCTCATGGCTAAGGATGTTGAGCACTTTCTTATGTGTCTTTCAGCCATTTTAGATTCCCCTATTGAGAATTGTCTATTTAGTTCTGTACCCCACTTTTTAATTGGATTATTAGGTGATTTGGAAACTAGCATCTTGAGTTTTTTGTAAATTTTGGAGATGAGCCCTCTGTCAGACATGGGGTTGGTGAATGTCTTTTCCCAATCTGTGGGCTGCCGTTTTGTCTTGTTGACAGGGTACTTTGCATTGCAGAAGCTGCTCAGTTTCAGGAGGTCCCATTTATTAATTGTCGATCTCAGTGTTACAGGTATATTGTTCAGGAATCTGTCTCCTGTACCAATTCGTTCAAGGGTACTTCCCACTTTCTCTTTTAAGAGGTTCAGTGTTGCTGGACTTATGTTGAGGTCTTTGATCCATTTGGACTTATGTTGTATGCATGATGATAGACATGGATCTATCTGCAGTCTTCTACATGCCAGCATCAAGTTATGCCAGCACCATTTTTTGAAGATGCTTTAGGTATGTGGGTTAGTATCAGGGTTTTCAATTTGATTCCATTGGTCTATTTTTGTTCCAGTACCAAGCTGTTTTCAGGACAGCTCTATAATGTAGCTCGAAGTCAGGGATGGTGATACCTCCAGAAGTTCCTTTATTGTACAGGGTTGTTTTGGCTATCCTGGATCTTTTGTTTCTCCATATAATGTTGTGTATTGTTCTTTCAAGGTCTGTTAAGAATTGTGCCAGTATTTTGAGAGGGATTGCATTGAATCTGTAGATTGCTTTTGGCAAGATTGCCATTTTTACTATATTGATCCTACCTATTCAAGAGCATGGGAGATCTTTCCATTTTCTGGTATCTTCTTTATTTCTTTAAAGACTCAAAGATCTTGCTATACAGTTCTTTCACTTGTTTGGTTAGTGTTACCCCAATATATTTTATGTTGTTTGTGGCTATTGTAAAGGGTGATGTTTTTCTAATTTTTCTCAGCCCTCTTATCGCCTGTATATAAAAGGGCTACTGATTTTTTTTTTTTTTAGTTAATCTTGTATCCTGCCACTTTGCTGAACGTGTTTACCAGTTGTAGAAGTTCCTTGGTAGAGTTTTTTTTGTCACTTATGTAAACTATCATATCATCAGCAAACAGTGAAAGTTTGACTTCCTAAGATGTATTCTTCAGGCTCTAAATATACATTATTGAAAACTGGATTTACAATGCTGAAATTGTTCATCTTAAAACTGAAGGTTGAATCCCTTCAACCAATATTTCTGTAATTCCCAAGGCCAAATTGGTAACCAATCTTATACTCAGGTTTTATTGTGTAACATTTTTAGGTTACACATACAAGTGAGATTATGAAGTACTTCTGTCTGTCTTATTCCACACAGATTTACCTGAGTTCATCCATATTGACACAAATTAAATGACTTCCTTTTTGAGATTGAACATTTTCTGTGTGGTACATTTTATTCATTTATTTTTTACACACTATATCTTGATTAAGATGAATGTAAATGTCACAATAAAAATTAAAATACAGGTATCTTAAGATCCTGGTTTCATTTTATTCGGATATTTACCCTGCACTGAAATTGACTAAACCATTTATCAGTTACATTTCTTAATTTAAAATATTTTGGGATTTGGTCCTCTCTCTTTCTATTTGTTTTGAAGATTGAACAAAGGTTGTTAAACTTATGAGGCAAGTGCTCTGGATGAGCTATATCACTCACCCTACATTTTCAACCTTTTGTTCTTAAATTCAGTTGTACTTTTTCTTTAAAGCCAATGAATTAATTTAACCATTTCATTAGCATATTTTTGTGTGAATGAGATTCTGAAAGTCACAGCAACTTCTAATTCTGTTTGGCTCACAAGAGAAGATATAAGGTGATTCTATTTTGTTTTGCATTATGGCTATGCCAGTTTACATCCATCCCATATGTATATTCAGATTTTCTTTCTTCCATATCCTCACCCACACTGTCTTTTTACTTTTTGATAATCCAAAAAAATGTTTGATCAACTATCTCATGGTCGTTTTGACTAGCATCCCCCAGGTAATGATGCTAAGCACTTCTTATATACTTGTTAGTGGATTTATGTCAATGCTGGGAAAAATTTTAACTTGTCCTTTGTCCATTTCTTATTTAGATCATTTTATTATTATTTGACTGTTGAATATGTTACTTTTATAGTTTGGCTATTAATATATTTTTAGATATATTGTTTAGAAATAGTTTATTCCCTTATGTAGGTTATTATTTTTTCATTTCCTATTTGTCCTACCAAACTTGTAATAGACAGTCACTTTGCTTTTGTTCCAGTGTTTCTGATGTTGTATCAAAAAATTAATAAAAACAATGTCAGAATTTTATTTTGTTGTAAAGGTTTTAGTTTAGATTTAATTTTTTAACCTATTTTGAGTTAGGTTGAATTGTGATGTACCATATGGACCCAATTTGTTTTTTTACTATTTATATACCATGATTTTTGATGGCTATTCTATTCTGTGTATTTTTGGTTCCTTGTGAAATGTAAATTGAGCCTTTATGTGTCAACATGAGACTGCATTGTTAACCATTGGTTTGTGTCTCTATAATGAGTATAATAGTTTAATTAAGTAGTGTGATAGTTCTAATTATTTTTGTCTCATGAATGCTTCAGCTATCCAAGTTCATTTTGAATGCATATAATTTTTAGAATTTCCTCTTTGTACAGAAAGCATAAAACCAGAAGAGGGATTAATCTTAATCTGTGCATGTTTTTGGCCTATATGAGCATGTTGATAACCTTCTTTATTGTACAAATAGACAGAAAGTCTACATTTAATCCTGTCATCTTTCATTTTTTACCAGTTTCCAGTACATAGATTTTTGCTACCTTGGTTAAACTTATTCCTGTATATCAAAAGTCCAGTGATACCTATATCTTTGGTGATATATTCATGAAATAAATGCCATATAAAATTTTCCTTGCATTTTATTCGACTTTAATGGACATTTATGTCTTTGACCCATCCTAACCCTAACCCTGAATTTTATATATTGTAAATTAAAGTTTCTACATCCATTTTCCTAAATCATCAGTTGTCCTAACACTACTTGTTCGAACAAGTCCTTTTTCTCAAAAATGGTCATGCTACCCTTGCTGGAATGTACTTGATATATTTGACGTTGCATTTCTGATTTGGGGCACTATTTTTAATGAGCTTATTTTCTTAATTACCCTGTTGGATAATATACAGAAATGTAAATAATTCTTGCATAATTTGTATATTAAACTTTAATAGGCAGATGCTAATAATTCCTGGATAAATAACAATTTTCTGTACAATCAAATACTTTACTAATAAACATTTTACTTTTTTCTTTCTGATTTGGATATCTCATTTCCCCTCCCCACTTTCTCTGGCTAGAATTTGCATCATCATCCAATTGATTAATAACATCACTTCCTTTTTTAAAGTTTTAAATCACATTTTGTTTATTCACTAACTATATCTCTGTGAATGTGTCTGTTTGTGCATGTACATGTGCACATGCCATAACACATATGTGATGGTTAGGTAACAAATTGAAGAAGTCAGTTTCCTCTTACCACATAAGTCCCCAGTATTCAATTTAGGTAATCAGATTTGTCAGCAAGTGCCTTTTACCGACTAGCCATTTTGCCTGCTCCATGGATATCATTTTCTTATTTTTGATAAAATAATTTTCTCATTATTTACATGTTTTCTGTAAGTTTTTACAATATGGGCTTAAGACACATTTCTTCAATACCTTATTACAATATTTATCATGGAAACATGTTGCATTTCTCAATGTACTTCTTAAACCTATTAAGATAATCACAATTTTATTCCTGGTGTTAATATAGTCTATCTCATTTGACTGCATGCTAAAACATCCTTCTACCATACAAGTAAATCTGATGTGACAATAGTATGGGAACTTTTAAATGAGCTATTGGAGTAGTTTACTAGACTGTTATTGATGGGTTTGGCCTTTTCTGAAAGTGAAATTAGTTTACAACTATGTTCAACTATTAAGAACTTTGAAAGGGACTTATTTTTTAGTCTTTTATTTATACCTGCTCTGCTCTGTGTTTCTTTCCAGTTCCATGAGGTGTAAAGTTAGATTGTTTATTAAGTAATTTTCGCTTTTCTGTAAGTAGGTATCTATTTCCAATTAATTTCTTTCTTTTTGTTATATTCTATTAGTTTGGTTATGCTGTTTCACCCTTTTATATTGCAATATTAATTTCGCCTTTCATTTCTTTGACTTATCATTCATTCAGCAGCAGCTTTATTTTTATATTTATTTACTCTGTTTATACATTAATACAGGCCACAGTGCTCACAATATCACATGACAATTTTCAGGAAATGGTTCTCTCCTTTTACTGTAGGTCCCGGGGTCGGGGGAGAATTTCAGATCAAACTTGTCAGCAAATGCCTTTATCACTGAGCCACGTTGCTGACCTAACATTTTTTAAAAAAAAAATTTGTAAGTAGTACTGATTTTTAGTTTTCCTCTTATGGTTTATCTTTAGTTTCATAGCAATACAGTTGTAAAAGATATTTGGAATTTCAGTCTACTGAGAAAGCTATTTTTACATATACAGTAAAATATATTGCTGTGAAATGGGCCAGTATACCTGTTTCTTCTATTTGGCCTAAAACATAGTTGAAGTCCAAATGATTCTCCATTGATTACCTATACAGATGCTATTTCCACTGCGTAAAGTGGAATACTGGTTGATTTTTTAAATGTTTATATGTTTAGGATCTCAAATATAAGACAGATATGTATTTGCAAATATTAGGGCTCTAAAGGATTCACTTATAATGTGATCATCTCTTCATAGTTATTGCCACTCCTTTTATCTATGTATAATGTAATATATTGCTCATTTCTATACTTTTATTCTCAGTCTTTATATCTACACCTAAAATGAGATTTGTGACCGCTTTTGGAGTTTTTTTTTTTTTTTGTCCTAACTCTATACTTAAGCAGTGAATTTCATATTTTGTTTTCTGTTCTCTCCTGACCTACAATTTGCCAAGAAATATACTGATAGTATGTAAAATATTTGTGATGAACCCCTTGCTTTCTAAATTCTCTAATCTTTCAGTTTTTATTGTAATGTCTACATAGTTCTATTGAACTGGAATATAGACCTTTCAGTGTCATGTACATAAATGCTATTGCTTCTGAGCCTGAAAGTTTTGAGCAATTACTTATTGACATGGACTAGCTAATCATTCTGCAGTGAAAGAGTTTTGGGAGAGAAGGTACCAGGGTATCAGAAGATAAAGAGGCAAGAAGATAGAGAAGAAATTTTGGAATGGGGAAAACTACATTTGTCCTTTCATTGGGGCCTCTGAGAAAGCCTTGGATCTATTTTTCTTTCTCTCTCTTCTACTTAATTACTATAGTAGGAAATTGAGAATGTTAATTACCATGATTCGACAAGCCCTGTAAGAGTTTTTTTGGTTTATTGAGACAGGGTTTTTCTGTATTACTTTTGGAGCCTGCCCTGGAACTTGCTATGTAGACCAGACTGGCTTCAAACTCATAAAGATCCGCCTGCCTCTGCCTCCCATGTGCTGCATTAAAGGCATGCGCCAACAATACCTGTAAGAGTTCTTTGTATTTTCACTTTTTTTTTCTTGTTTTCACATGACCTCTTTTCAAGTTCAAGCTTTCCAATTCTAGTTAATCTAATTTTGAGCCACTGTATTTGTAATTACCCTTTAATCATATTCTTCAGCTCCAGAAATCATTTGGCTTTGATTTCTTTATTGAAATCCACTTTGTTCAGGTGTTGTTTTTCATATTGTACTCTCTTGGTTCTCTTGTAGTTGCTTGACTTTTTTAAAATACCCATTTTAAATTGTTAGGAAGTTAATATGCATAGTGAGGGTTGGTTATTGGGACATTATTGTATTTCTTTGATGACAATCCTGTTTTTTATAGAGATTATATACATGTATGTGATTGCATGGATAAGTGTGTTGTAAGTCAGAGGACAGCCTCCATTTTCTTCATCAGGAATGCCATCCATCTCCATTAAGATAGTGTCTCCCCTTGGCTAACCAAATAGACCAGATCGGCAAGCCAATAAACTCCTTAGATTGTCCTCTCATCACCCTAGCACTAGGACTGCAAACATGTACCAATATACATTTTCACATGAGTTCTTTTTCACAAACTATATATTCCTTTAATTTTGACCTGTAAATGGAGAGTATCCTTGCCTTTCTTCTATTATCATATTGTTGTACATTTTAGTAAATATGATTTATGAAATTAATGGTTGCCATGTAGTGTTAACTTTCTGTTTTTTTAAATCATGAGTTGGTAAAGAATTTTGTGTCAGATGTACTTTTATGACTAGTGATATAATTACATAACTTGTTTTTTCTTCTTGTGATTACTTACCTGAGATTTTAATGTTCCAGAGGCTTTTTGATCATGAATTGATAAAGAATTGTCAGATGTATTTTTGTGTCTAGTGATATAATTGTGTAGCTTCTTTTTTCTCCTTGTGATTACTTATCTGAGATTTTAACGCTCCAGAGGTTTGTTTGTTTTTTTTTTTTTTTTTTTGATCATGAATTGGTAAGGAATTTTGTCATATGTATTTCTGTGTCCAGTGATATAATCATGTAACTTATTTTGCTTCTTGTATTTTGTGATCACTTACCTGAGATTTTACTGTTTCAGAGTTATTGGTTTTGTTTTGTTCATCATGAATTGGTAAAGAATTGTGAGATGCATTTTTGTGTCCAGTGATATAATCATGTAGTTTCTCTTTGCTTCTTGTGATTACTTACCTGAGATTTTAGTGTTCCAGGTTTGTTTGGTTTTGCTTTTGATCATGAATTGGTAAGGAATTTTGTCAGATGTATTTCTGTGTCCAGTGTTATAATCATGTATCTTCTCTTTTGTGCTTCTTGTGATCACTTACCTGAGTTTTTAATGTTCCAGAGTTGATGGTTTTGTTTGTTTGTTTGTTTCTATCATGAGTTGGTAGAGAATTGTCGGGTGTGTTTTTGTGTCCAGTGATATATAATCATGTAGTTTCTCTTTGCTTCTTGTGATTACTTACCTGAGATTTTAGTGTTCCAGGTTTGTTTGGTTTTGCTTTTGATCATGAATTGGTAAGGAATTTTGTCAGATGTATTTCTGTGTCCAGTGTTATAATCATGTATCTTCTCTTTTGTGCTTCTTGTGATCACTTACCTGAGTTTTTAATGTTCCAGAGTTGATGGTTTTGTTTGTTTGTTTCTATCATGAGTTGGTAGAGAATTGTCGGGTGTGTTTTTGTGTCCAGTGATATATAATCATGTAGTTTCTCTTTGCTTCTTGTGATTACTTACCTGAGATTTTAATGTTCCAGGTTTGTTTGGTTTTGCTTTTGATCATGAATTGGTAAGGAATTTTGTCAGATGTATTTCTGTGTCCAGTGTTATAATCATGTAACTTCTCTTTTGTGCTTCTTGTGTTTGTGATCACTTACCTGAGTTTTTAATGTTCCAGAGTTACTGGTTTTGTTTTGTTTTGTTTTTTATCATGAGTTGGTAGAGAATCGTGGGGTGTGATTCTGTATCCAGTGATATATAATCATGTAGCTTCTCTTTGCTTCTTGTGATTACTTACCTGAGTTTTTAATGTTCCAGAGTTACTGGTTTTGTTTTGTTTTTTTTTTATCATGAGTTGGTAGAGAATCGTGGGGTGTGATTCTGTATCCAGTGATATATAATCATGTAGCTTCTCTTTGCTTCTTGTGATTACTTACCTGAGATTTTAATGTTCCAGGTTTGTTTGGTTTTGCTTTTGATCATGAATTGATAAAGAATTGTCAGATGTATTTTTGTGTCTAGTGATATAATTGTGTAGCTTCTTTTTTCTCCTTGTGATTACTTATCTGAGATTTTAACGCTCCAGAGGTTTGTTTGGTTTTTTTTTGTTTTTGTTTTTTTTGATCATGAATTGGTAAGGAATTTTGTCATATGTATTTCTGTGTCCAGTGATATAATCATGTAACTTATTTTGCTTCTTGTATTTTGTGATCACTTACCTGAGAATTTACTGTTTCAGAGTTATTGGTTTTGTTTTGTTCATCAAGAATTGGTAAAGAATTGTGAGATGCATTTTTGTGTCCAGTGATATAATCATGTAGTATCTTTTTTCTTCTTGTGCTTACTCTCCTGAAATTTTACTGCTCGAGGTTCATTTAAGTTTTGATCATGAATTGGTAAGGAATTTTGTCATATGTATTTCTGTGTTCAGTGTTATAATCCTGTAACTTGTCTTTTGTGCTTCTTGTGTTTGTGATCACTTACCTGAGTTTTTAATGTTCCAGAGTTATTGGTTTGGTATTGTCAGATGCATGCTTGTGTTCAGTGCTATAATCATGTAGCCATTTGCTTCTTGTGATTACTCACCTGAGAATTTAATGTTCCAGAGGGTTGTTTGGTTTTTATGAGTTGCTAAAGAATTTTGAGAGATATTTGTGTTTAGTGGTAAAATCATATAACTTCTTGCTTCTGGTGTCTTGTGAAAACTTACCTGAGTTTTGAATGTTTTAGAACTGTTGGGTTTTTTTTAAATCATAAGTTGATAATTTTGTCAGATGAATTTTTGTGTCTAATAATATAATCATGTAACTTTTAAAATAGTTCTTGTGATTACTTACCTGAGTTTTTAATGTTCCAGAGGATTTTTTTGAGATGGTAAAGAATTTTTTCATATGCACTTTTGTGTACAGTTTTAATGCTCCACAGTTTTTTTTTTACATGAGTAGGTAAAGAATATTGTCAGGTGCACTTTTGTCTCAAGTTTTTAAGTTCCAGAGGTTTGAGGGTTTTGTTACAATGAGTTGGTAATTTTGTCAGATACATTTTTGTGTCCAGTGATACAATCATGTAACTTCTTTTTTGCTTCTTGTAATCACTTACCTGAGTTTTTAGTGTTCCTCAGCCTTAACTGTGATATTCTTGCATCTAGCATATTAATGTTTTGCAGTGAATTATTCTACATGTAAAGCATGAGTTACTGATATTTAGCTTGTTTGGAATGTATTCTCTGCTATGGAAATTAGGGCAATGTTGGCCTCAACAAATGAAGTAGGCAATGCTTTCTACCTATTGAAAGACACTGTAGAAAATCTGGTACAATTTCTTCCTTTAAATATTTGTCATAATTCATCAGTAAATCCATCAGAGTATGGAGCTTTCTTATTAGGTTGCCTATTGATTTAATATCTTCTTATGAGACTTGAAAGAATATATTTTCCAAGGAATTGGCCCATTTCATTTATTAGATCTTCTATTATCATAACATCCCATCCATTATTGTTTGTCCTCATCTATAGCTTATATTATTGTGTTTACCAATGTTTTTGACTCTTTGAAATAGCTGCTTTAAGTATTTTTCTAGTAAGCTGAATGCCTGTGCTTCAAGATCTCTTTGAATATTGTAAATTTTCTTGAAAAAGCAGAACCTATTGCTTGTCTTTATAAGCAATGGCTTCTTTCTCAATAGAATTGCAGAGAATGAGCAGATCTTACTTTCATAAGAACTCTGAAATTAAATTCTGATGGGTCATAGTCTCAGCCATACTTTTACAACAAAAAGGTACTTTCCCTAAACAGATTTGCACCACAGAAAGTCAACATTCCTTTCTATTCCAATGATCTCCTTACCTAGGTTATATTTCCTGAAAGGTATGTTTCTATCTAGTGTTATGTTGGGTTCTTAGCAAAAACCTCTCTCCCAAACAAGAGAAGATGTAGTACCTCTATCCTCCTTGTTCTACCCTTCTTCCTTCCCCATTTTCTGGGATATTTTTTATTTTTCTATCAACAGTACGACTACTAGGTATATCATATCTAATGGCTTGTTAGCAGGCGTCTTTGTTGTTGTTGTTGGGTTGGTTTGAGCCTGCTCAAAAACCACTTTGAGTCTCTTAGGTAATACCTAAGGGTAAAGAATTACACTACTTAATATAGACACTTTTAAGTGTGACAGCATCAGAATTTGTGCAATTAGAAAGGAAGGATATCAGTCTTGGATATAACTCAATTGCACAGCACTTTCCTCTACTAGCACTGCCACAAACTGGGAGGGGTTGGAGATACTTATTAAATAGCAATGACTATGCAAAACAGATTTCCCAATCTCAAATCTACTGTGAACATAAAATTATATATGGGATTTTAGTACCATGAGCCCAGAAAACTGTAGAGATACAACCTGTGATTACCAACTAATCTTGCTATACATGTTTTGGGAAAAGTTTGTTTACTAGTATTCTTATCTACAAAACTATTGAGACCTGGAATATCTATAGTTCTTTGGAGTTTTAAGCATTTTATATTTCTCTTCTCTCTCTCCCCCGTCCCCCAGTACTGCTTACACTACATTTTTTCCTCTTTTGGGTGATTTCTCTGGATCTTGTATTTATTTTCAACTAATCTAAGCCCACTTTCAAACACATGGTATGACCTGAAATGACCATAACCCCTCCATCTTGCCCTTTTTAAAATCATTGCTGCCATTCATTTTACTTACTTAAGTATACATAACCATTATAATTAAATACATTGTTGGTTGTTTTGAACAAAATCTTACCTGTAGGCCAATTTTTAAAACAAAAAGTAATACGTTATATTCACTTACCTTTGATGTTTTTCCTTTCTTTAGGTATACCTGAGTTTCTCATCTATATTCCTTCTAAGACTCCAACGTTCCTTACAAAGAGGGTCACATGTCCTTCACTTTTGAAGGTTAATTCCAGAGTACAGACTTACAGATAAGCACTTTGTTTTTTTACTACACTTTTGTTGCTTACATGGTTTCAGAGGGTAGGTTGGATGTAGTTTATATCATTGCTAATTATGGTAGGATGTTCTACTCTTGATTTCTTGTAAATAATGGTATTCTTGGGTTCAGTTTTTTGACATTTATGCTGTTTGGTGTTCTCTGTTAATACTTTTCGGTTCCAGAATTTATTTAATTCCATTTTCTAATTCATATCTCATTCTTCCTGTTCTTTGTTCACCATTCTCTCTTGATTTTTCAGCATACTTTAGACAATTTCTTTTATTTTATTATTACTGAGGAGGTTTGTGCTCCCATTTGTAGGTAAATGGTAATTTTGTGTAGTTCTCTCCTTGCATCTTTGTATGGGTTTTGGATCTCAAATTCAGATCTCCAGACTTAGGCAGCAAGTCCCTTTACCAGCTGAACCATAACCAAGCCCCATTAAAGAAATTTTCTTGGTTAAAGTCAATATCTGTTCTTCTTCCAGCATTCTGTGGGAAGGCTACTTTATTGTTATTGCTTTCTGTTTGTTTAAAGCTGTATATTTTCAATATGTTATGTGATAACTGTGGACATTAGATTCTTCCCTGCCTTCACATTGTTTAATACTACAAACTATAAATGTTTCTTAGTGACTTCTAAACTATTTTTTATGAAGTTATGTGTGGTCTTAATTTACATTCAGTTCATTATGACAGATTTCTTTGAAGGAATCAGAGAGGTAGAAAAGAGGGGTAGGATTCATCCAGATTTTGCAAATTAACTAGACTGGAATATCCCTTCAATACTTAGACTATTTACAGTCCTGTCTTTACTTTCACTTGTAGGTTGAAGGGAGCCTAGAGATCTTCCATAGGTAATATTGTAGTGCCAGGGCTTTACTTAGCATCTACCTCTGCACATGTCTTCTAAGTTCTTTAACACACACTTTTACTTTAAATGCTCTTAAATTCCAGAGAAACTCTCTGTAGACTGTCTTCTGAGGCTTTTCAGTGGTCTGCTGTATGCTTCAACCACTGAACTTTTCCCAAGTCACTATAAATGGTCTGAACTTACAGTTTATGCAAGTACTGTCCACCATTTTTCATATTGAGTAAATTCTGAATTAGGTTACAAAAAATGCAGTCACTTTACATCAGTCTTACATGCTCCCAAACAATATGAAGCAAAAATAATTCTTTTAGAAAAAGGACTGCTCTACTCCCTCCAGAAACAAGAACCAAGGTCCATGCTTGGAATATAGACTACCATCTTCAACACTGCCACCAAACCAGGGTGGGGAGAGGGAAGGTAAGTATGCAAGGACAAGTTAAAATGTCACAGGTTCCTAACATTTTGCAGAAGCTTATGCTTTCCTTCCACCATATGGGTTCCAGGGGTTGCACTAGAGTTGTCAGTCTTGGTAACAAGCACCTTTATCCACTGATCCATCTTGCCGGCTCCTACCATTTTTTGTCTGTTTCTTTTTGTGTGATGTTCACTTAGTTGCTGTAAATTACTGACTGCATCCTGGAATTAATCACTGGCATTAATTCTGAGTTTCTATTTAAATAATTTCCATGCAGAGAGTCACCTTATTTTTGCTGACACCACTTAGCATTCTCATTCTTTTGACAGTGCCTTAAGCCCTTTTTAGACTTGTGCATCCACAGGCATAATGCAGATTATCCTCTCATGCTTAATGTCTAGGTTATAGTATTCTGCCTACTGTTGAAGGCATGGATTGCATATTGTTTTATCTTGCTGTTCTGTTGTTGCGGTTGTTTGTTATGATTTTTATGAGTGAGGAGACTTGAAGTACAAGGGAGAAAAAGTAGTATGCTGTTTTCTTCAAATCTTCCTGGAAGTCTTTAAAATTATGCTTTTTCACATATGGATTTTCCCATTACTGGTCTCTATAGCTACTTGCATGCCAATGCCACCATGTTTGCTTTGTTTTTGATGGTTCCTTTCACTTTTCACTGGACTCGCAATTCTCCTGGCTTTCGCTTTGCCATACATTCTACATAGCAGTCCCAGAAGTCCCTTTGATAAAAGTGCATCATGATACTTTCATTCTTAAATGCTTTATGTCCTTCCTATCATACTTTATTGGGTTAGTTTCATGGGCAAAATAATGCAAGAAATTTGTACCAGCCACTTCCTAAGAAAGCATTCTGGTGAAGCAGCTGGAAATTGATCTACAATACTCATTAAAGTTCTCCCAGTGATTCTGAGCTGGAATATTGATCACCACTGAAGGCATACTTTGAGAGGTTTCTTTCCATCCCCTTTGGCCTACCATACATGCAGTTAAACAGGCCCCTGGAGCCATACACAGTATTTCTTATATTCAGAAGCCTTTGGTATGAAGACAACATGAATGCTAAAAGTAGCACATGTGTGAGGACCCATACTGCCTATGTGTCCTCAAACCCAAGAATGTTTTCTTTACCTGAGTGTTCATTATGTGTGTCACACACCAGGGCTTCCAAGGTTATTTAGTGAGCTATGCCTGTATATCAAAATATTCATTCCCAAGTCAGTTAACATTAGTCATATACCCTTCTGTTCTTTAAAACAGGCTATTTCCTAAGTAAACAGCATCCTCATTTCTACATGTCTTCTGATTATTCTTGGAAATCCCTCAGACACGGACCAGTTTGATTCTTGGGTCTAGTTTGGCAATAGTGAGCTAAGGCCCACAGAGTCACACTGCATAGATGCTGCCACACCTTTTCATGGTGTTCATGCTGGGAATGTCAAAGAAGAGAGTCTCCCCTGGCCCCTGGGACTCTTTGCCCTTCCTTCTTCTGCTCATAGTCCTCCTGCAGCCAGCAGGGGTGGGGGAGCCAGTTTGAGTTGATTACTTTTGACATCAGTTGTTAACATAATTTTGACATTAAGCTTCCCCCTAGCTCTGGGGTGATTCTGACTATATTCTGACTATGTCCAGGCTCTGGCTTGAGGAACCATGGGGAGCCTCTGGGGCCCCAGATCTGGCCTCGCTGGAGGCAGCCTGGGAAGGGACCTGTGTTTCTCAAGCACACACCCTCCAGGCCTGGGGGTGGGGCCCCAGCAGATGTCTGGATTTGGTAGCCAGGGCCTGGAGCCGGATGCTGAGAATGAGGCCTGCAACTCATTTCCCTATTAAACATTCTGAGAACATCTGCACCAGTTTCCAAGGCTTCTCCTTAATTGCTTTGATTATTGTGTGAAGTTAAGAACTGGCACATTTCCGTGATGTTGTGATGAAGGTGAAAAGATCGCTCTTAATTAGATTAAAAACATTTTTTCTTCCTGTGTAATTTCTCCTTGAAAAATCAAGGCCACTTTTTTGTTTTCTTCATCCAAAGACCTCCAGAAACTTTCCTCCCCACCTCTCCAGAGGTTTCTGGGGAATGTCCTGTGAGCTCAACTTTTGGAGAAGATAGTGCTTAACCCAGATTCCATTGTATATTAAAGTTTCCTGGGCCTGTTCTTGCTGCCTGGAACCTTCCCTTGCAAATGTGTCTTGGGAGACCTGGACAGTGACTACTTACAGCATGGAAAGCTGGATGGACTGATTTAGTTTTGTAGGCAGCTGTGTTGTTCACTTTCTGCTTCCTCGGCTCACTTAGAGCTGGCTCTGTCACTGCCTGTCGTCTTTAGCACCTTTGCTATTGAGGCCCCACCCATGGGCCAATAGAACAATTTCGATTTACTCTGAGATTTATGTGTTAAGCCTGTTATCTCCATTGTGAGAAAAGACATTCAGGGCAAAGTCTCCATCCAGTACTATGAACTCTGAAGTTATACAAAGCCAAGCATTGTTACTAAGATTTCTTGGGATTCCACAGGTCATCTTCAACTGTCATGTCACTGTCCATCTCAAGTCAAATGTATCCTGCAATCTTTACTTGAATGCAAAGTACAACATGTTCCATAATGTGCTGAAAACACTCACTTGCACAGGGTTTGGAGAGATCCTCTCTGAAGGTGAGTTGCATTATCACAGTAGAAAGTCAGTGAGCAGCTGTAAGAAGCCCCTTTCCCAGAGATTCCTGGCCAGTGCAGAGCTGAAGTCAGGGCTTCAGGCCAGATTTTCCTAGATAATCTTCTTCCTCCCTGTCCTCTACCCTGAAAAGCCTAACAAGGCTGTCTTGGGAAGTGAGGGGGGCTACTGTTTTTTTTTTTTGGAACATAGACATACCCCCAGATATATCTCCTCAGGGTCATATCCTATCCCTAACTTCATGTACTCCTGAAGGCTCTTGAAAACCAATGACAGACCCAACTCAATCTATATAATGACAAATGGGACACTTCTGGCTCACGAATCTGAACCCAGCTGTCCCATAAACAGCTGGACCTAGTCCAGTGATGATGTTTCTCTTTTTCTCCTTCTTCCCATCTCTTTTTGTTCTTTTTCCCTCACTGTCCAGATACATGTATAGCTAGATACATGCATATATATAAATATGCACATCTGTATTCTTAAGCAGTCATTTTCCAATGAGTGTAAGGCAGCCACCAGCTTATATCTAGCAGTAGAAAAAAGCCACAGACTTTCCCAGGGATTCCTGACACAGGGTTAGGATAGGCTCTTGTTGCTCCCAACCAAAGTACAAGACATCTTCATGAGTACAACTCTGTCTCTGAGGTCGTGGTCCATCCACAAAGCCCCTCTGGAAATAGCCAATGGATTCCTGACTCTTACACACTGGGGAGTTGTAAATGAGGACCCCTCTAAGGAGGATTCAGTTAGATATTTCCAGAAGCCAGGCCTCATTGCAGGGTATGCAAAAACAACAGGTGTCCACTCAAGCAAGGTATTTTCCTAAGCGGAACTGGGTACCAGCTGTGAATATACATTTACACTGCACTTCTCATCTTGTTCCTGGCAGCTGTTGTGGGAATGGCTTTTACACGTTCTGTCCTTGTCTCTTACTTCTCACCTCTGAGTGGAGACACAGGTGGTGGTGGGGCTGGTCTGGCTCAGGGTCTGTGAGCAGGACATAGGCAGCTGGCACAGGCTGTGGAGCTGCAGCTCAGCAATGTCACGCAGGGCCTGACTACAGCTGTCCAGATGCCCTAGGGAGGCATGGAGCAGGATCCACAGGGCTTTGGCAAATCCACCAAGACGGGAAATTGATTGAGGGGAATAGAGAAGGGGCCTCTTCTAGGGGAGGACATAGGCAGCTTGTTTATTCCATTGGAGTGAGCTGGCTCAGGGGACTTGCTTGTGCCAGGCACCGGAGGTAATATGGGGAAGGAAGAAAGCAAGGTTCCTGTGCTAAGGGCCAGGCACACATAAGCCCCATAGCAATTGAGGGGGGCAATCTCCAGGGCCTTGGGAAGCTTGTAGAAGAAGGCAGTTTGGGTTACATCTGGAAGATTAGGCAGGATTATAATCAGTTAGAAGGAAGAGGGCAGGGGAGAGCAGCTGGGAGAAGTTACTGACAACAGCAAGTCTCAGCAGAGGACAGTGGGCAGCAGGGTGGCCTGGGCCCTCACAGAGAGCTGGACTTAGAATATTCAAATGCTGACCTGGTGAGCAGAGAGCAAGTTTGGGAGCTCAATACAGGGAAAATGAATCTAGGAAATGGAAGGCTTTGGAGAACTTGGGAAGAAAGAGCTCTGTGCCTTTGAGTCTCTTGAGCATCTTAAGGATGGATAGGGGGGAGGTGAGTGAGGAAGGACACTATACATTGTGTTAACCCCAAGATGATGAGTACAAGGCAAATAAAGGCTTACACAAACTAATGTTTTTATGATTTCTCAATGTATCATACATTCAAAACAGAAAATATATATACTATAGGAAGGAAATGAAAATCATTTTAAGTCCTTTAATCAGCAGGCAAACACATCACATTTTGATCTATTTTCTTCCAGTCTTTTTTTTTTTTTTCTATGCTTAAATAAAATGCAAATCACCCTAATAAGTAGGCCCTTTGGCTGAGAAGGAAGGTGCTGTGTAGAGTCTGGTTTTGGTTCTCTTGAGAGAGGGTGAAACTTGGCAGTGGGTAGCCCCAGCTGGGGCAGTTGCCACGCCTGAGGCTACATTCGCCATTCCAGACCTCCCATTTTCCTAGAAAACAAAATTGTTTTGTTCTGCCCTGCACACTTAGGTCCAGATTCTGGCTCTGACAAGACAGAAGCAGCCAAGGAATGAAAGCATCAAAAACTGGGACCATTTTAGGAAAATGTGACTTCATTATCACTAGGAAACAGTACTTTTCTTCAGGGGCCAGGTACTCTGGCTCTGCATGGTTCAGCAGAGAACACCTGACATTGTTCCAGTGTCCTTTATGCGAGATCTAAATGTCTAGGTTAACTGCCCTTGTCACATTCACTGTGGTCTCATAGTTTGTTCTGTAGTACAGCAGGGCTTTCTTTTCAAATCTTTATGAAAGACAAACTCTAGGATCTTCAGAGATGGGGGTGACCAATGGGGCTTCTTAGAACACAATACTTCCGCAAGCTCTTGCCTAAGAAGCAGCACCAATGTCTGTAATTTGAATCCCTGCCCTACCAACTCCCTTCCAGAATCTTTAAAATGTCTGATCTGGCTCTGAGTACACATCTAATGGGGAAGGGGTGGCAGTCTGGATTACTGTTTCATCATGAAAGGGGAGGCACCCCCAGAGTCTCTGAAACATGCCTACCAGGCAACAGTTTTTCCTTTTGACTTGGAAAAACAACTGTGCTGAGCCCCTCTCTGACCCTCATGGCAGGAGCCCCATGAACCCTTCCCAGGATTAAATCAAAGAGTCCACATTCCTCTCTGGCAGGTGCAGCTCCCACCTGCTCTGGATAGCCAACTGATGTGTACATTTTCGTTTCCTAATACCAGGACTGAGCCTTTCTCAGGGTTGAGGGGCTCACCCTGGCTCCTAAGGCTTGGAGATGGCACTTGTCATTCTGGGCGTGTAGAACACAGCCCCCTCTTCCAGCCACCTCTTTGCTGTTCCTTTCTTCTGTATACAAGTGATGCTAACATTGAAATATGTATTTGTGTTCTTTTTCTCTCCTTTTTTCCAAAAGAACATTTGAATCCTGGATGAAGTTTTAGCTGTGACTTGACAAGTGTATAATATAACCCAGTGCACTTGAATCTCAGCCCTGAGTCTCTAAATGGGAATGGTAACATACTCCCACCAAGTCCCAGACTTGGGGGCCTCTTCATGTGCACACATTCCTCAAGATTTACCGGTCTTTCCCTGGTCTGAAGATGTCACGGGCACAGAGCCCTTCACTTGAGCCCTTCTCCCAGCTATGACTAAGTAATGTCTGTGTAGTTTCCTGCTGGAAGTCTGCTGCTGGTCCCCATGGGCCATGAGCTCCTGAGTTTATTTACATTTCCCTGATTGCTAGTCAGGCACAACACCTTTCCATAAGCTCATCAGACTTTTGGATTCTTCTCTCATGGCTATTTTTTTTTTTTCTGAGGGGGATGAGGGTGTTGCTTATTTTTTGGTTAGATTTCTTTTTCACTGCTAGGGATTTAAACCTAAGGTCTGTGCACAGTAGGAAAGCACTCTACTACTGCAGTCTCTCTAGCCCACTTTATTTTTCTTTGAGATAGGGCCCTGCTTTTTGACAGTTGGCCTGAGTCACTGTTGCACAGGCTAGGTCTTAACAATCCTGCTGCCTCAGCTTCCCAATTAGCTGGGATTACAGACCTGCAGCCCCAGGTCTATTTTTCTCATTGATTTGCTCAAGGTTTTGTTTTACTATTTTGATTCTTTTTACTATTTAAAATGTATTTAGATATTTAGGTTTTAATCTGTAACAAAATTTGTATTTTCCTTTTTTGATTGTTGCTTCTTAATTATCCTTGCCCCAAGGCCATGAAGATATTCTTCTATATTCAGTCATAATGGACCTTCTAGCTTTGCTTGTCATAATCCCCTGGAATGCCAAGAATGAATTTTTGATGTATGGTGAAAAAATTACAGGTCTAATTTAGTGTTTTCCCCATGTGCATTTCCAATTGCCCTTCAATGTGTGTTTCTTTTTCTTTCTTTTTTTGAAAAGACCACTTCAAGATATATAGGTTGCCTTTAATACACTGCAAGTGTCCATGTGTAGGGGCTATTTTTTCTGACATCTAGCTCTGTCCTACTAGCCTGTTTAATACACTGCAAGCATCCATGTGTAGCGGCTATTTTCTGACATCTAGCTCTGTCCTACTAGCCTATTAGCATGCTCTTGAACCAAACTATATTAATAACCACTGTTTAGAAGTACTTGTGTCTGGTAAGCAAATTAGCCACTCTGTTGTTAAAGATTATTACTTTTCCCTGGTCTTTTATACTTCCAAATAAATTTTAGAACTAGTTTGTCAAGGTGTTAACGCACAAACCTTAGTTTTCATTAAGATTTAGGAAGAATTTTTTTCAGGATTGCATATATTTGTCAATGGAATGAAGGCAGTTTTCTGTTTGTCTTTGTCAGTGTCTTTAAGGTTTTGTGCTTTTCTCCATTGTTTTTAATCTGTCTTTACATGCTTAAGAATCTTTTCTGCCATTCTGCTTTTCACTTTTAATTTGTGTATGATTTATTTACATATACAGAACATATATTTGCAGAAGAAAAACAAAATAGTTTTACCATGTACCTTTCACTGCAGTATCTTCTAATAACCATTTTACATTGATGAAAACTAAAAAAATTAATAACACTGTTGAACTATAATTTAGTCATTTTCCCAGTTTAACTACTTCATGTTCCAAGAGTCTGTCTAACCATTACACTCATTCATCAGGTCCTGGGTAGCCTATGGCCTGCAACTTATTGGCCTTAATGCTTTTGAAGAATACTCATCCTATATCATTGCTACTCTGGGTCTGTCTAACATTTTCCCCAAATTAGGATTGGTTTACAGGTTTGGTGGATGTCATTAAGGCAAGGTGTTTTACTTTTCTTCCATCAACATGATCTCTTACTAGTAGAGTTAGCCTTGACTACATTGGTTAGTAGCTCACTGTAACTGACCTACTGCTTCATTACACCTAGTCATCAAGAGCAAATCACCAAGTCTAGCCAACATTCACGGAATGTGGAATTTCACTCTGTCTCTTTCAGGAGAGCATCAGAGACTCCATGAATGTGTTAAAAATCACTAAAGCAATTAAAATTTATTTTGGGACTGAGGATGTAACTTAGTGGCAGAATGCTTGCCTAGCATGCATGAAGGCCTGGATTCAATCAATGTCACTGGAAAAAAACATGAGGAGGGGAGAATTTGAAATTTCTATTTAAGATTTCACCTACTAATTTTACCATTCATCCATGGATCTTTCTTGAAGCAAGCATTTTCTATGGTATACTCCTAGTTAACTCATTCCTTCTACACTTATAGGAATCATTCTGTAAGAAAGTCCTTCAATTCTTTTTCAATTATTTGTTTATAAATATGGACCTGGGAATTTTTTTTTTTCCGGCTATCATTGAGTATTGTTTTGTTGCTCAACTTTTTCTACCTTTGGCCACCAGTACATGAACCCTTCTGACATGCCTTCCAATTTCCTTCCTTTCAGGTTCATCTTGTAGTTTCCCTGTGCTAGGCTCAGAACTGCCCATTCTTCTAAAGAGCCATATTTGCTTTTACTGAAGAACTAACAGTGTTAGAAAATAAGATCTGGACACTGGATGTGTTCCTTTGCATGAAAGTGTCACTATTTACACTTCCTATCAGCAGGTAAAACTAGGAAATATGTCCATAACTGAAATCTATACACATCCATGTTTTGTCGTATCTATATGCAGCTAACCTTGAGTTTATTCTGCTTCTGACCAAATAGTTCATCCTCACTTTGTCCCTAGCTCCCATTTTCTAGTATAGATACTGGTTTGTATAACCCTTGATAGGTATACATATCTGTCTGTATGAAACAAACTTACCTACAAAAATATTGAGTTAATGACAGTGTTTTTTTTTTCTTTTCTTATTTTTTTTAATTTTTCAATGCCCAATCCAAACATTCTTTTTAAAGGCAACAGGCCAATTCCTTTCCTGTATCTTTTCAGTGCTGTGTCATGTATTTGCAACACGGAATCTACTCAACACAGAATCACTTTCTGTCCCAGGGACCTCCAATATTCTGGTTGATTTTTTTCCCATTTGTATACAGGGACGTACACTTGGAAGTTGTATAGTCCTGTGGATTTTGACAAATGCTTTAAGTATCATACAGAGAAGTTTCTTCAACTAAAAATGTTCTGACTGGAGCCTTTTAAAGTACTCCTTTCCCCCAAAACACTAACAGAAACTGAATTGTTTCACAACCCATGTAGTTTTGCCTTTTCTAGAATGTCCTAGAAACTGAATTGTGCAGTATACATCCTGTTACACCTTGATTCTTTTACTACTCAGCAAAATGCACTTGAGATTCACCTATGCTCTTCACTCCATCTTTTTTTTTCTGAATATTATCCCATTGCATAGGTGGAACAGATATACCACAATTTGTTTATCCACTTAGCTGTTGAAAAGACACCTTAGGTTGCTAATTGTTTTCTGCAATTATAGGTGAAATTGCTACATACACACACACACACACACACACACACACACACACACACACACACGTATACATACACACACATACATACATACATACATACATACAATACTCATGTGCAAATTTTTGTGAACATAAATATTCCATATACTTCGGTCATAAGCTGTATATATATTTATAAGAGACTATGAAGTTTGTTCTTCAGAACAGCTGTGCCACTTTGCATTCCCACCAGCAGTAAATGAGGGTTGTACTCAATTTGCTTCCTTTGACTGCTTGCTGTTACAATGTTTTTGATTTTATGCTTTTTCCATGTTCATGATAATTTTCAGTATTATCTCATTGTGACTTTAATTTGAATGGAATAGGTTAATTCCTATATGAATAGAAATTTCCATAAAGACAATTGCCTTTGGCTGAGTACAATTTCACATGGTTATTTATAATCCACTTTCGTAATAAAATACTCTACTTATTTTTATTTTATGGGCATTGGTGTTTTGCCTGCATATATGTCTGTCTGAGGGATACAGACAGATCTTGGAGATACAGACAGGTGTGAGCTGCCATGTGGTTGCTTGGGTCCTCAGGAAAAGCAGTCAGTGCTCTTAACTAAACCATCTCTTCAGTCCCTATAATCCACTTTTTAAAAAGAATAGGTTGTTTGCTTCTTCATTGTCAAATTATGAGCATTCTTCTTTCTAATGCTCTGGGTACAAGTCCTTGATTCAGTAAATGATGTGTAGCAAATATGTAATTGGTCTCATTGTCTTCACAAAGCAAAAGATTTTAACGCTAATGAAGCCTGTTGTTACTCCTTGCTTCTTTTACTGCTTGGCAAAATGCGCTTGTTACAACAATAATTCATTTGTTCCTAATTATGACAAAGTTGATGTTTTTTACTCTTTTGTATTTTTGATGATGCATCTCAATTCACTTTCAAATCTAACATTCTAGAGAATTTTATGTTTTCTTTAAAAATCTTGTAATTTTATGCTGTATTTTAGATTTTTAAAAAGTAAGACTACATATAGTATGTCTTGAATTTCCATTTTATAACAACTAAACATCACTTGCATTATGCATAAATGCTAACTGTGTTAAAATTTATACACACATACAGATGTATGCCCACATTTGTATGTCTATATTGGAAATAAATGTAAAAGACTGCTGTATTGGATGTGGGAAACTCATTTCATAAAGTAAAAGGAGTATCACTGTAAAAAAAACAAAAGACAGTCTCTATGATAAAACAACATAGTATTAGAAGGCCAAACATAATCTAAAAAGGATATTTATGCTTTATGTAACACAAGGTTATTATCTCTAATGAATTATAAACTCCTTTAAATGTCAAGCAAATAATATGAACAGGAGTTCTACAGGAAGAATCCCAAACAAGCCAGAAAGCAGTCAGTGAAGGTGAAAAATGAGAAACTGTCCCCTCCCCAAGGCCCAGAACCATTGTAGAAGAGGGGATGGAAAGACTATAGAAAAGGACTGGAACAAAACGACTTCTGGACATGACAGGACAGCTGTGTGATTATCTACACAGGATCAAGCCAGTCAACATTCTATTGTTGGGTGGGAAGAGATTCATGAACCTCAAGAGGTTTTTGATAAGCTATGGACAGTTAATGGCTTCTGGGGAAGGAGAATCAGTTTTTCTTTAGCAGTCTGACTCCTAGAAGTTCAACCACACTCCAGTGGATATGGACCAGAAGTATATGTACACTTCCAGAAGTATTATGAACAGCACAAATTGAAGTTGATGAGTTATTAAATTTTAAAACAAGAGGATACAAACTTGGGGGATAAGGAGGTAGATGAGGATGGATCTGGGAGGAGATAGAGTGAATATGAAATTCTCAAAGAATTAATAACAATTTTTAAAATGAGAAAACCTGTTTTTATCCATGCTTAATGGGCCATGCAAAGAGTGGGAAAGTTGGAGGGGAAGAAAAAAATTGCTACAACTTAATAGAAGAACAATCCAAAAACAATGTTACCAAAGACACACCATCTCACTTGACCCAGTGTGTCAGCAACTTTTAACAATAAAAATGGATACTGCCTCACTGTCTGATTGGCATAAAACTATGAGACTGAATGTCCATAAAATATAAAATGAATAAGGAAATTATGGTAGATCTAAACTATGGGCTATTATGCTGCTAAGATGACCATTAGGTGCAAACCTGCATACCTGGAGAAAAGCATGTCACAGAACAATAAAGACAGAGGTTCATTCAAGTGTATAACATCACATATATGCTATGGCAATGAATAAAGACAGGAGCCAGGGATCTGCCCAGCAGGTGACACTTACGATAAATGAGGACCACTGTGAATTATTCCACTTGTTAGAAGTACTCAATTGCTCTACATCAAATACTTTAAATGAAAAGTGAGTTGAGAGCAAACACTAGTAAGCTGGAACACGCTGTGAAGACTGATCTGGATCAGTCCCCAGAGCTCTATGAAATCAGCCACTGGGGCAATTTGGGGGCCTCCCTCAAAGAGCACCTGGTTAATACAGCAACATGGCCAGAGTAGAGAACTCCGTTTGTTATCCCTGTTAAATAGAGGTACTAGAACCCTTTATTGCCTGGCCCATTGATCTGTCAGTGTATAAACATCGTAATACTAGGAGTCAGTGCCTCTATTTGTTCTTGACACAAATGTTTTGTGTGAAGCTAGTGAGAGGCCTAGAACCTGAGACAGGGCAGGTTCTCAGTTCTGGACCTCAATCCCAGGGCAATTACCACACTGAGGAGAATGTTCTAGCCTTTTTCACTTAATCTGGGATGTTGAGGCCCCAGGTACCTGGGGACTAATCTGAATACCCATTCACCTATTCCACTCCACTTAGTGTAAAGCTAATGATGAGGCTGAAATTTCTAAGCTTTGGCTCCATTCCTCATCTGACCATGGGAGCTCACAGGTTTATCCCATAGCAATAGCAGGTTGAGGTGGGCATTTGAGTCTAGTTCTGTCCAGCTCTGGAGCCCCTTCATGATCAAGTTTCTACTGAAGCCTAATGAGCTGTCCCTACACCTTCTCCACAGTAAGGAAGAGCCCTACACTGCTGGAAGTAAGCACACCCCATTTCTTGAGAACGAACAGCTTTGCTGAGGATCTGGACCTGGAAGGGGAGACACTACTGACCCCCATCACCCATGTGTCACAGTGAGTGTCCATTTACCCACAGAGGCTTGGGGCTCAAGGGAACTGCCCTGGCATAGGCAAAAGCTCATCCTCTTGCTGGAATGCAGTCTATTCACCCAGTATCCAGAACTCACTGCCTATCCTTAACAACCTGGAGCCATTGGCTGTTGGGGTTGGCCTCAGGGCTTGGGCAGGAGAGGAGAGTATGGGCTTTCCCACCAAATCTGGAAATATGATCCTCTTGTTTTGACTTATGGAAAGCCAGACTGATCATTTTCCACTTGTTTTCATGATTTGAGTGTCTGAGAAAATAGTTTTCTCTTCCCTATCCCTTCCCACCACTCCTTCAAAAGAGTCGACTTTGTTTTTTAGCATTTCCCCATAGAACGCTGGCCAAAGCCACTGGACAGATGATGGGTACTGTCTGCCAGTTGCTGCTACTGTCCTCAGGGGCTCCTTCAGGTGGAGGAAATGGCTGATTTTCCATGCCTTCCAGTTGGCCTTGCTCTGAGGCACAGCTGGCCTGGGACACATGCCCATTCTCTCCTCTGTTGGGGCCCCCATCACGGCACCACCAGGCCAATCTCCAGTATCCAGCCATGGTGTGATTTCTCTGCAACATGTGACTCAAATGTTCCCACCAAAGTTCAGTAGAGGCATCCATGTGGTAGAGTTAGGTCACTTAGACCCCTTCTGGCCACTGCACCGCTGGGTACTCCCCTAGAAAAGTGTCTTTGTCTCAGGGTGTTAGTGCCACACTCTTAATCCTCCTGGGATTTACATACTGGGACTCTTTCATTCTTTCTATGGAAATTCATGTCCTTAGCCATGTGTGTTTGGTCATAATGCTTCTAGCCTATGCCTAGATTTCTTGTCTTTGTTATCTTCCCAATGTGGGCTTGACTTCACAGTAACTGAAGAAATTGTTGCTGAGAGCTTCTTAAGTAACTAGATAGCCAAGTTGAGGCCACCCTGGGAGAAGGCAGGCTTGTCAGAAGGGATGATTGTATTAAACAAGCCATGCCCCCTATTTTCCCAGGCCACCCAAACTCAAAGGAAGGTTACTAATGTCGCATAGTTTATAAGATGTAGAGAGTGTTCATGGGCTCAGAGAGACAGCAAGTTATTGAAAAGCAGGGGTCATTTTCCCTCCTAAGACAGGCTTACAGGCTGGCTGTATTAACTAGTAGGAACAGAGGTGTGAGCAGGAGTCTAGACAGACTGGGCAGGTATAGGCTGGTGTCAGTGGGTAGAACATGGTTAAGGCTCTCAATCAAGTCCAGGGCACGAGAGAACTCAAGTGTAAACACTGTTGTCTCTGCTTGGTGCCTGCTTAGGAGTAGGGATGGTTAGTAGCAAGCCACATGGCAACCATAACAGGCCCCAGAGAATTGCCTAAGCCTTGAGAGGCCACTCAGCCTTCTTATCCTCCTGATCACTCACCTCTTGTTGGTATCCATTCCATTTTATCCTTATGGTCATGGAGTAGCCTCTAGACACACAAGCACTTGCCCCAAGAGAGGGCAGGCCTCTCAAAAAACTATCCATCCAGATGGACAAACATGTTTTGCAGCTCCTGGCCACTGTGAAGACCCTGAAGGAAAGCACCATTGGGGTCCCAAAGGAGGATGGAGAACTGGAGATACATGCACATAGTTCAACCCATTGATTGTACTACAATCACTCATCCCTTTGGGGGCAAAAGGCCACCTGTGGTGGTATTAGTACACTCAAAGCTCCTGGAGCCAGATACTTCCCATCTGTTTCAGGAGCAGCCCTAAGTCAGTAAGACAACATTGCTCAAAGTACTAACTAGTCCAATTATCTCCCCTCTGAGTAACAGAGCCTCAGAGATGTGAATGACGCTTTCTTGACTAATGTGTCACCATCTATCCAGGTACCACAGCTCTTCTCAGGCCAGCAATTCTGGCGTCTCTCTGAGTAGGAGGTTGACAGTCTTTACCCAGTCAAGTCCCCACCCAGGAACACACCAAAGCCATTTCTAGGGCAAGTTCTTTCAAATGCAACAGCTGTAAGTGAGCTAAGCTGAGAAGGTAGGAAGGTATGAAAGAAAGAGCCCATGGTGGTACTGAGTTAAAAGACCTAAGGTAGGGACTGAAAGAAATCACAAGCTTCAACAAAAAGATATGATCTGGCCAAAGCAGAGTTGGGAGTCAGGGCTGAGGCATCAAAGAATCTGGACACCCACATCCTCAGAAGTCAAGTGCCATCCTTGCTGGAAGTTCTGGCACAGAGGATAACCACAGGCATGGTGTGTGTCTGAGTCCTAGAACCCTATGTGCTCCCAGGACTACTGGCCTTTCCAAGACCCCCTCCCTATCCTGGGGAAACAGACGGGCCATCATGGGTACTGTGTATGGGGTCCACGTGCCCACACCAGGACTGCATTCCTTTGTGTCTTGCACAGTCAGCTTGTTGATTGATGTCTGTAATTAAGCTAGGCTCCAGCAGCTCAGTGATGCAGCATGGCTCCTGTGGGCAACTGGCCCTATGAACCTACATCGAAAAAAGAGGCACACACCCTGGTACTCGTCTACCAGGGACAGATATGTGTACTAGGGTCTTGGAGGGGGCAGAGTGGGTGGGAGGCAGTTGCAGAAAAAAACAGATCCATTTTTCTTCAGCATTTTACTGATGTTAAATGTATTACCATGCTGGGTCAGTTCCAGAATTCAAATTAAAAGCATAAATAAAGACACATTTTGTTTCCATCTCAAGCTCTCCCCGCCCAGGGGCCCCAGGGAGGTGAGGTCACTGTAGCCTTGATTATGGAAAGGTCCCTGGGGCTGGGTGAAGCTCCTCTTTTTCAGAGCCTATTGGCCACTGATAGTTTGGGGACAAAGAGGCCAAGATGCTGGCCTATTGAAAACTAGAGAGCTACTGGTGAATAGGGAAGGGTGCTGAGAATGCAACAGCTTCTATGACCCCAGCTCAACAGACAAGCACCAGCAGCTCCTAGAATACATCCCCGGCCTTATCCAGCTCTAGGCAGCTGGGCCTCAGGCTTGCATACATATTTCAATCAGATGCTGTCTTCCTGATTCTAACATCACTGGAAGGGAGCCCTGTACTCTTCAAGCTCCCTCAAGATGAGTCTTCTACTCAAAGGCTTGCTCCAGGTTTCTGAGAGCCAATTATGAAACACAGACTGGAGAACTTTGTCAACATGTAGAGGAACTACCACAAGAGATGGGGGTAGCCTTATACCCAGTAGTTAGGTTAAGTTCCCAGGACTCTGCTTACTGTAACTGGCAAGGGCTTATACGCATCCATTGCCTTGTGCGGCATCCCAGCAGCTAGAATACTCCTGTCACTCCTGTAGCCATTGGAGTCACATCCATTTTCCAGTGTCTAGTCAGTCTTCCTTCTCCTCAAGGATACCTTTTACATCCTCTTGAGGCTATCATCAAGCTCCTAAGTCACAGCTCCCTGACTCTTAGCCTGAGGCTGGTAGGGAGCAAAGTATCCATGGCTCCTCTTGGTCACTCCTTTTCCAGCACTCCCCAAATTCCATGATGAAAGAAGCCTATGACTGCCACTTCTACTCTGACACAGACAATACATCCTTAGCCTTGCTTGAGATGAACTAAGGTCTCCAGGTAGCTCCCATGGATGTTGAGATATGGAGCCTAGGACATAAGCACCTATAGCTAAAAGCTAAAGGACAGTGTTTGGATGTGGCCTCAGTGAGCTTTTCCTACAGCCATTTCACCTCCACCCTCCAGCTGATGAACCGATCAGAACTTGTCTGGAACCCACATCTTTGCCCTATCAGTTGTACAAGGATAACCAAGATGAACATCCCCAAAGGCCAAGCCTACCATAACCACAGCAGCCTATAGCTCAGCCTGGCTTTGTCATGTAATTTCCCTGAAGCTTTCTTCAAAGAAGTTGGTTCCTGACCCCTCTGACTTTTCTGTTGTGACATTTTCAACTGGCAGCCTCAACTTTTATTTACAAACAAGCCTGTCATCCCATTCTGGGAGATGGGAGCATTCAGGGGCCACCTAGTTCACCAAGGAGGGTGGAGGAAAGTCTGGAGGACAGAGGGAAAGTAAGAACACAGGCTAGGGCATTGCAAGAATCCCACCAGGTGCCCATAAGTACCTCCCGGGCGAGCATGTGCTTGCCGGGCCTCCTGTGACATGACAGCTTCAAAAATCCTTGAGTAAAACCAGTCCCACGTGCGTTAATTAGAATTTCCATGTCTTCAACTTTCTCCTGGACCCTGCAGAATCTCACGCCAAGACATTTGAGTTTCTCTTTTCCAGGGAGGCCGCTGTGGCCTGGCTTTTATCCACATCACTACTAATGTCTCCTGAATTCTGCATTTGTCAGCGAGGCTAGGGCCAGCCTATGCCTTCCTGAAAGGGAGGCATTAGTGGATCAGGGGGCTAGCTCTTCTGATGGGACAGTTTTGCCTGGGATGTTCAGGGCCTGGAGACAAACAGGGCCTGCTGTGGCACCTCAGTGAGCACCCATTTCTCTTACTTGGCTTCTCAGCCTGCAAATGTTGTTGGGAGAAGACTAAGAGGCCGTGTTGGGGGCAGTGTCCAGGAGGATAGGGAAGGGGGCTTGTCAAGAACAGATGAGACCAGTTTGTCTTTCCAGACTAGTGTCCTGTCTTCTGTGAATCTCCAGACCACCTCTGTCTGCACAAGGTGCCAAAGAAACCTCATGGGAGCCCTCCCGGGAGGGCTGTGCAAGGCTGTATGAGTCACAGGATCCCTGTCAGAGCCCCACACGGCCCCGGCCAGGCTCAAACCCGTCTCTGAAATGCACGGGGGATTAAATGTTCTCCTAATTAAATTAAAAGCGAGGCGGAGTGGCTCAGTGGGAAAGAGAAGGGACTGGGAATCAGATGCCCTCAATCTGGCTCCCAGCCTGCACTGGCCCAGCTGCAGGCAGCCCCCAGTGCCCCCTAACCTTCCCTAGTTTCACTTCCTCCATCCAAGCACAGGAAAGGGATGCAGAAACCTCCCAGAACTGTTCTGAGACAGGACCACACTAGCTAAATGGATGTCAGTGGAGAACAGCAGTATGTACATACTATACTGGTGATACCATTAGAAAGAGGTACTCCAAATAACAGGAGAGAGTCCCTAAACATATCTCCTGTGTACTTTGCCTACAGCTGAAGTAGAAACTATAGAGCCTGTTAGAGACAGAGCACCAAGGTGGTTTGGTCCAGGATACTGGAATAATATATCCTTTTAAGCAAGGTGGTAGCCAGGAGGCAAGCCCAGTCCTCTGTGTATGTAGGTTGTATCTCTAGTAAAGCTCAGAAAATACTCTTCTACAAGGCATTGTGCTATACACTTACAGTAGAAAGGGAATGTACCAAAAGAGTAAAGTACACAGATCTCCAGTGCACACTTGATGCATTTTTCCTACTTGAGACACAAGCATCCAGAGAAAGTAACAGAATCTCCAGGAAGCCCTCTGGATCTCACTTCCTATCACTTACACACCATGAACAACTATAAGGTCACCTTCTAACAACAAGAGCCAGATTTGCCTGCGTTTGAAATCTACATAAATGAATCATACAACATATACACCCTTGTATCTGGCACTTCATTCACTGTGATGTCTGAGAACCCCCTTGTAGGGCTGAAGAAGTCAGTGGTCCCAAGAACCTGCTGCACTCTGGCACTCCCCTCTGAGTGGCCTGTGCTTCACTTGTTCATTTTACTACCCATAGCCACCAGGCAGATGAAAGTTATAGCTGTCTCTGCTAATATTTCCCATAGCAGTCACCCCAATTTTCACTCCTGCTTGGAATCATGTGAATATTCTAGTTTCTCTACACCCTCACACACATGAATTTTTGCTGTTTCCTTTTTAGCTTTCCTGATGGATATCTAGTGGCATCAAATGGTAATTGTAGTTTGCAGTGAGCTGAGTCCCATTCTACATTCTTACTTGGTCTCATCTATCATTCTCTGTAAGATGTCCACATCTTATACTGAGAGCTGTTCTTCTTCAGTTGCAGTTTTGTCTCTCTATGTTCTGGATGTTCTGAATTTGAGTCATTTGTCAGATACACAGATACACACATGTATTCTAAATATTGCCCCCATTGCAGGCTGCCTTGCCCCCTTCTCTTGGTCTCTTTTGATGAACAGAAGGTCTTAATTTTAATGTGGTCCAGTTAATCAAACATTTCCTCTCTGGATAGTATTGTTTATGTCCTACTTAAGAAACTTTGACTACTCCAAGGTCATAAAGATATTCTGGTTTTTTCTAAAGCTTTAAAAGCTCACCTTTCACATGTAGATCTGCAGCCCATCTGGAATCGATTTTTGTGTCCTATGTGAAGTCAAGGTCAAGATAAGCTTTTTCCTCCACTTGGACATCCAGTTTGATGTAGCACCATCCTTTTCCCACTGTCCTGCCCTATCGCCATCACCACAAATCACCTCATTGTTGGGGTATGATTCTATTTCTGGACTCCCCTCTGCTCCATTGGTCAGATTCTGGTTCTCTTTAGCCATTGCTACCCTTTCATTATCACTGAGTCTTACCAATGGGTCTTGAGGTCTAGGGTATATGCAGGGTCCCACAGTTCTTCCTCATGACTAGCTCTACTTTCTCTGTAAGGCCTTTGCTTCAACGTATACACATCAGTTTCTATGAAAAATGCCCTCTGCAATGGTCCTCTAGATGGGCACAAGAAAATGGGTATAGAAAATGTAGAATGGGACTCAGCTTATCAGAACTCTGGGAACCATGCCCTGATTTGTCCTGCAGTTAGTTAGGTCATCTTTCTTTTCTTACTGTGTCCTATAGTTTTCTGTATATCACAGCTTTTTAAATTTAACAGCTGATGGTTGGGTTTGGTGTAGGCTCGCAATGGCTAAGGACAGTGTCTTCCAGGAAACCCTGGGAAGTGTGGGTTTGATGTGGGCTCACAATAGCTAAGCAGTATCTTCCAGGAAACCTAATTCGCTTGGGTCATTCAATCCTGCTCACAGGACCCTAGAGCAGTTTTCTTAACTGTGAGCTACAGTTCCCCCTTGTATATTAATTAACATATTAGGAATATATCTTCATGCATTGGTATAAAACTTTCAGCAAATGGGATCAGGTATCTAGTCATATACCTGATTTGTGGACAAATGTTAGACAGTATAAAGTGTTCCTTGTGACAAGAGACCCCGGATTATTGCTTGTTTGACCCAAAAGCTTTAAAAACTTCCAGGTAATGATTTTCCATAGGATGCAAGTGGGTCAATATGTATCCCAAGTGCTGTCCTAAATAAGATGAACTTGAAGACTCAAGAGTACTAGGCTCTGGAGTAAGGTAGCAGCAGGGGAAGTCTACAGACCCTGACTAGCTGGGAAATGGGTTTATGGGCTGTTTTGACTCCTGTTAGAAGACATATAGGCAGGGGCCTGGCACCCATAATTCTCTGAGGAACTTGGAGGTGGGATCAAAGGGCTATGCCTGTGGCAGTTATAGGTGCCCCTATGTGCTTCTGTCATTTAATTCCATCATCATTGGGCTTACTTGATAACCCAAACACCTACCTTCAGACAGACTACTGAGATGGATAAGTTGTATATCCTGCCTTCCATTGACTCTGCAAGTGATAGGGAAATTATAGGAACCTCTCTGTTGGAAAGATAAATCCAAGTGTGGCTCTGGTATTCACAAACTGTAGCTTTCAGTGTGAAGAATGAGCTAGTTTGTGCTGAACTTCTGGGACTAGGATTGGTGTTAGATGCTACAGTTGGCTGACATATCATGGTAGGTTGAAGAACACTTAGTGGGTCAGTCCTCAGCTTCATTGAAGGGAAAGTTAATGATTCATGAAGGGCAAAAATGTGCTACTATCACAGAAGAAATACTGGCAGAACCAGGCTCATTCTGAGACACAGGTTGAACTCCCTGAGAGTAATGAGCTGGCACTGCAATAGTAATAAGTGAGATTCTATGACCCACTGTGTAGATTTGAGCAGTCCACAGTGGGACTGGTCATCTTATCACTTTGTCATGAGAATCCTGTGAAATTTAGCCTCTTAAGTATACTATGACCTGGCATTCCCACATAAGAAAGCCAGGAGCGTTCACTGATCCACAGGCCACTCTGAGCATCTCTAGATCTCATAGACTAGGCTGACATTTTCTCCCAGGCTTCTCATGGTACCCTAAAGCCACACACTCAGCATTTATGCCTATATTTGTATCCCTTTTAGGATAGTTCATATGTCCTGGGCAGAAGCCACACCTAAGATACATGTCCTTGGAAATGACTGGCTAGCACAGGTCTGACTGTAAGTCTTTCAGGTCTAGCTGGCTCTGTGGGAGGTCTGGATGACATCTTGAAAACATGAAAAAAGAAGAGAAATAAAAGATGGAGAAAGGTAGATAGGAGCCCAGGTCTGCATTCCAAGTCAAGCATCTTCACCTCCATAACCCTGACCTCACCATGTGTGTTGATATTCTAAGTAATCACTCCACACATGTGGCTGCAGCCCCAGAAGTTCAGGCAGGCCCTCTCAGAGCTTCTTCTACTTCAGTGAGCATGAGAGCAACTTAGAATGGAGTAATACAAAAGGCTCTGAGAAGGATTACTGAGGAGGGGTTCAATTCAATATGTTTTAAGAGATAGTTTCTACTCTTCCTGGCTTTTCTTTGAAGATTCTGGCTATAAGCCCTCATATAAGATCAGACTGCACTGTACTCTTCTGCCCTAACAGTGGCTTGTGGTAGCCTACTGGAAAACTGAGGAAAAAATAAGGCTGAATTTGCAAGGTAGAAGGAGATATTTGAGATGTGAGGTGGTAGGCAGGTGAGGAAGTTTAAAGAGCATGGAGCTCTATACACATACATACTTCACTTTCAGGCAGGGTTATTACCTAAATGAACCCACCTATCCTGTATTAGGGCCTAAACTTGCTGCCCCAAGAGAACCAGGTCCATTGAGGTAGGTAGCACTAGGCAGTCATCCTCTGGGCCCCACTATTATTTCTTGACAGCTGGCCTCTGTACCTGAGGTGGAAATGGTAGGGTAAAAGTCTGATTGGGATTTAAAAGTGCTCGTGATTTCTGGGCCTGTCCCCTTACTCTGGCCTGGTTTACACTTAGGTTGTGTGTGAGAGCCAACTCCCTGCTCCAGGGAGATCTTTCTTCTCTTGCCTAATTCTCTCTCTTGCACCTTTTGGAGACAGGCTTACCTTTGTTTTCCTCTGGTTTGTATGTGGATTTTTATTTTTTTGAGACAGGGTTTTTCTATATATAGCCTTGGCTGTTCTGGAACTAACTCTGTAGACCAGGCTGGCCTCAGAGATCCACCTGCCTCTGTTTTCTAAATGCTGGGATCAAAGGCATAGGGCAGATCTCTGTGAGCTCGAGGCCATCAGTATGTACCACCACTGCTCATCTTGGATTTGTTAAATTGAAACTCTGCTAGTTTGAAACACTGAAGTGCTGTTTTTCAGAAAAACAAACAAAAACCCTGCCCTGTTAACTCTATTAGCTAGATGTGTGGGCTCCAGATACAGACTCAAGGAGCTGGCATGATAGGTCAGGCTTCAAGTACAACCAGAAATAGGAGCCTAGGGGAAGGCATGGGTGACCTTCAGTGGAGTGATGCTTAGCAAAAGGCTCTAGGCTTGACTGAACTCAGCATATAGTGTATATACGGGTAGGGATAAAGGCTTCACTAAGATAGTCTCCTCTTAGGTTCTCCATATCCATGCTACCAGGCTTTTCTTTGCCCGATTATCTCATCACTGGGCAATGGCCCTATCACAGTACCTCAGCAGACCATGTGGCCTGGAGTTATGTAATGAAAAGACAAGAGAATGGGAGAGATAAGGCAACCTAATATCATGACCAAAAGGCATGCCCAGCTTCTACCCCTCTGTTCTTTTGTTCTTCTGGTGGGACCTATCTCCTCTCTGTATCAGGTTCTGTCAATCACCTCCAGTAGGTCTGGATTGAATTAATACATTACTGCTAGCTTCCTGGGGCACTTCCTTTAGCACCACATCCCAGCTATCTTAATGGATACTCAAAGCTAAGGACTAGGACATAAAAATCCTTCCAAGGTAATGAGGACAAGTTCACTGCAGGCTCTGCCTAGAAGGAGAAATTGGTAAAGTGGAGGTATGATGTGGGATCTTAAAGATGAGATCTGGGACTAGCCAGGAATGCCATAATTAACACTTCACAGGACGGCCACAAGACCTTAGTAGACAACACTATTTTTGGCCAAGCAAGAGGATCAAGCAAGAGGTCTTAGAGACAGAGACAAAAGAGACAGACAACCGTGTCTAGACAAGATGAGCACTTTGTAGCATCTGGAACCAGGTAAAATGGCTAGGCCAAGACTGCAAAGCCTCAGTCTTCTCCAGAATTAATCTGAGGAAAAATAATCTTGCCTACCAGGAGGCTATGGCATTGAAAATAGCCTCATTAGCAAACAAAGGGAACAGTTGGACTAGAGTTCCACATGGCCTTTGAGCTAAGCATAAAACCAAAATGTCCATCATAGTCATTCATTAATTCTGATGCCACAGAAGGGTCTCCACCTGTACCTTCCCTGGCTTTTTAAAACAAGTACAGAGCTGAATAACTTAGGCTAAGGAGAAGCTTAGCATGACCTGTTGATCACTACTGTGACTCAAATCAAATAACCATGTAACATTTATAAATGTACAACTCCTGGGGATGCTGGATCCTGGGACGTGGAAGACTTAGGTGGGGATATAGATCCCTGCTATGTTGGAAAGTTCTAGTGGTGAAGGGCTACAACAGCCCAAACAGCAGCCTCTTCATTTCCAGGCCCAAGAATGTTACAGGCAGAAGTTAGGCTAGAAGGATTTCCTGGAAGCAATCACAGGAAGGTGTGAAAGCTGAGTCCTTTGGGCTGCTAGACAGAGAAAAAGGGTATATTCTCCTACTGGGGTGAGAACAGGCACAGGGGGTGGAGTGCTTTTCAGCTGTTTGGGGCTTGTAGTGTAACTTTCATTTTTACTGTTGGCTGTTCAATGAGGACATGAGTTAGGTCTCCCCACTGGTGGGAAGGGAGGAGTGGAAGCTGGTTTGCTGGGGCCACCCAGGGTGGGCTCAGGAAGGGAAGGAATGTGATTGAGGCTGGGTGGGGCTAGGGAGAGCACAGCCAGTTGTGGGTTTTTCTTGGGGCCCAGAAGATGTGAATGGATATGGAAGCCCCTCTCTGCCAGTCCCAGCATACACACACTAGGATCATTCTTTGTCAGATAGCTTTTGAGGCTGGAGACCAAGGATACCCTCTGGAAATCTGAATTCCATTCACTGTTGGCAAAGAGCAGCTTCCTGCTTAGGGAAGGTGTGCGCATGTGTGTGCTTATAACCACAGAAAGTGGTAGAGGGAGGAGACACATGAGTAGATGGACATTTGAAGAGATAGTAAGATGGCTCCAGTGTCTCCAGGTACTGAATGGCACTTCCAAAGCCTGTCTCTAGGATTGGCAAATATCTCCAGGGAATGAATCAGAAACGTGCAGTCTGTGTTGCCTTTGAAATAAGCTCTGGCTTAAAACCATCACAGTGAAACATGCCTTTGAATTGGAAAGCCAGAACTTTTTGCAAAATAATTCAAAAAAGTTTGTTGAACCTTAAACCTTTCCTGATGACTCCTTCCTTCTGAACTTCACTCGTTAAAAGTTGCTATGATTCCAGCCCCATGCCAGACCAGCTTCCTGGAAACTCTCGCCAACTGCTGGCCTTTGGAAAGGCTTGTCACCCTAATAGCTGTATTTAAAAAAAAAAAAAAAAAAAAAAAAAAAAAAAGCACTGGGCACCTTGGCTACAGGATCTGAAAAGTCCTTTGTGTTAGCTCCAGCTGCAGAGTTTTTCCAGGCCTCCCTTCTGGGGCTGACTGGAGCTGTTTCTCTCCATTTCCTCTTATACTGGCGGGTACTCGGCTGGCCTCTTCCCGCCTAACTTCTCTGCCAGAGCCCAGGTGGGCAACAGAGATGCCAAGGGCAGAGTCCATAGACAAGCATAGCATGGATATGTCCTGAGTGGGCATGGGCATATAGGTCTTGGAGTGGGCTCACAGCTTCTTCTTCCCCAACCACTGTGATTCAGTAGGGAAAGGTGAGGGCCCTTCTTAGGTCAACACTGTATCATTTCCCAAAGAACAGACAGAGCCAAACCAGCTCCAGAGCAGAGCAAGATAACTCAGCCTTCCCCAATGCAGACTTTTGGCAATATGAAATATGACTGCAGAATGGGATCTAAGTTAAATTTAAAAATAAATTAGTTTAAAAGGCAGATATGCATTAGAAAATAACTAGATCAACAGAGACACAAATAAACTGAAAGATGAACTGTTGTCATTCTTCATTCATCAAATCAAAGGTTACCTGAAATGGAAGTAAGTTACATAAAATCTTCAATATTTAATGAGGCACAAAAGAACATGCTGTTCTCATTCTTTTAGAATCACTCCACTCAAAATTCTGTAATGACGAGACTCATGTGGCAATCTCACTTCATAGGAGGTGCCCGCCTGTGTGATGGGGTGCAGGGCACCCTTCAGCAGAGGGTTGCTGAACTCTCTGGGAGCCTGCCCAGAGTCTGCCCTGACTCTGGCTCTGCCTTTCGCTTTCAAAACCTTCTTTGTGCTAGAGCAGCCCCTGCTCTAGAGTGACATGAACCAGAGACTTCCAGCTCCACGCCTGGAGAGCGGCTGCTCACAGGCGTGCTGTCCACACAGCATGCACACCATGGCTGCCCACACCCACTCCCAATCTGCCATATGCAAAGCAGGACTTTTGCGAAGTATTAATGTTGCGCTGAAACACAAAATCACAATAAAGTACACTGCATATCAGAGCAAAGCTCTGATAATATACTAGTATTATGGGTTTTTAAAATCACAAAAATGCACCACATGTACTTGCATGCATGCACACAAATTGAACAGTGATAAATAAATCAGGGTACAGAAGGAATATGGCAAAAACTAAGGTGCCCCTACCCTAACCTAATAGCCAAGTTTCCTTCTCTAAATGTTACCACTCTTGTCAGCCCTGCTGGGTCTTTGCAGGGACTTTATAAACAAAGATACCTGCCTCGTGCCTCCTTTTGACACAGGTGGCACACATTTCTGTGCACTTGTACATGTGCCTTGTGCACAGGTAGGGGCCATAGTCCTGAAGCTGTCTACACAGGACTTGTTATGGTGTGAGCAGCAGTTTTACTTACAGATGCATGTTCAAGTGGGCAGGTGACAGTGCTGCTTTCTCGTGGCTGGGATTCCAGTGTGTTGTAAGGGGACATGGCCTTTGCTCTGGGCCAGGCTTTTCCCAGACAGAACGTGCTCACTGTTCTGCTCAGGTTGTTAGCTGGTGTGTTCCTGGAACCAGCCCCATTTCTAGTCAACATGTGGACTCAACAGCGCCTGGAAAAGCCATGTAGATGGTGGTGCAGGATCAGTAATACTACACTAGGTGCTAAAAGCCACCTTCCTAAAGGTACCTTTAAGAAATGGGTAGGACTCAGACTCTCCTCCAAAGAGTAGTTCATAGAGAGTATGAACATTCCCATGGGCGCTGCTGACACAATGCAGAGATCAGGAGGCTGAAGGCACACAGTGGCCAGGGGTGGATGGGCTATCATGAAGCAACCCTATTCTCTTCTCTTGAAGAGAATAGAGTGCCAGTCAGTATACTGAGCTGAGACCTATGTCCCAGAGGCCATGCCAAATAAAACCTTACAGGCTTAGCATGGGTGCTCAGCACCAATGGACATGAGTGAGAAGATAGAGCTTTACTCAGACAAGCAGCAAACATCCTTTCTACTAACAGCTGCAGAACCTCTGATTGTACCATGATTTATGGAACAAGTCCCCTATTGATGAATGTATAGAGCAGCTAAAAATAGTGATTAGCCATTCAAGTGTATTCACTTATGAACTGACCACTTATGAAATTAGTTCCCTCTCAAATTGCTCTCCCTATTGAACATAGCTGTTCCTCCCCACACATGTTATCCATGCTGGCATCTCTGTTGACTGAGCTCCTTCTAGGCTGCTCTTGTCCACCAAATAATAATAAGCACAGACAAAGCAAATCACTTATGAAGAGTAACTACAAATCTTATAAGAGAATTCATCAAGTTGGAAAAGGATTTTTTGATGAATTTCTCCCATGGAAATCAGACAGACCAGTTATACTGAAAAGAAGACCCAGGCTGATTCTAGATAAGGGCGAGTCAATGAGATCATGGAAGATGCAGGGTAGCCCCTTTGATAATTGGCCAGACCCTGCCATATTTCTGCAAAAACATCCTTTCTGCAAAATGGTACTATATAATGCTTTACAAAATGAAACTGTTCTCAATTTGTTATTTTTCTAAAATAGGTACGTGTCTGCAAACATTACCGTTATTGTCTAAGTGATCTAAATTATCTTTTTCATAACTTACCAATTTTTCAAGATAACCTTCCAATCATCTGCTTATCACAATGTATTGGTCTTCATTTTTAAAATGGATTCACTGTAACATGTCTTTTCAGCCTACTTCAAATGGGATTAAAATATTTCCTCACCTTTTGATAGACAATGCCAAACACTGTGCCCATGTATACTACTATAAATGCTGCACAAATTTGTGTTTCCCCAGATCTCACCACAAGAGCACAAGAGTATATATTGCCCAGTTAATCTGAAAGATTTAAAACATAGTATTCTACAGCTTTGGTTCTTTTATCAAGGGTTCTACAGGTGTGTGTGTGGGGGGGTACATGTGCCCATGTACAAGTCAGAAGAGGACCTCAGGCATCCCGCTCTATCACTCTCTATCTTATTCCCTTGAGTCAGGGTTTCTCATTGAACTGGACCTAGGTTGGCAGCTAGCAATCACTAGCAATCCTCCTCGGCCTCAACAGGTGCTGAGGTTACAGGCATGCATGCAGTCACACCTACCTTTTGATATAGGTATTGAGCTCCTAACCCAGGCCCTCATGCTTGCATACCAAGCCCTCCTACCCACTAAGTCATCTCTCCCCTGTGAGGGTTTTATCTTTTTAAATATTTAAAATATTTGAAAGCCAGTTTTTGTTTCTTGAAGACCATCTTTTCATAGCCTTTGGGCTTTTTAAATTACTTAATATAAAAATGCTTATGGCACACACATTTAAAAACACTCTTTCAGCTTTTCGGGTAACTGCTGAATTGTTAAGATTTTTTTTTTTTTACAGAGTAAGCTCTTTCAGTCTTTTGTGATTTAGGGCTTTTGTATCAGACCTGGAAATAACTTCATTGTGAGTCTTTTACAACTAAGTTTCCCATATTTTCTATCACCTTTTATTTCGTGCTTTACATTTACATTATATGCTTGTCTGGACTTGGAATAGTCAGTAAGTCAATTTATTTTCCCTAATTATGTAATTGTTCTAACACTAAGTGTACCACTTTTTTTTCCCTATTGATTTTAACTCCTACCTTGATTGTATATCATAGTCTTGTGTTTATATCTGTTTCCAGGCTCTCTTAGGACTGTACTGTGCCTGCTGATTTAAATATATAGCTTTATGATGTGTATTTCTGTATAGCAGAGCTTCTTAGTATATTATCTAAGACACAAAGCATGAAGTGTACATTCACAATGTGTCCAACTAGTGAGTGGCTCACTGACTGGCCTATTAGCTA
This sequence comes from Cricetulus griseus, assembly GCF_003668045.3. Taxonomy (NCBI): domain Eukaryota; kingdom Metazoa; phylum Chordata; class Mammalia; order Rodentia; family Cricetidae; genus Cricetulus; species Cricetulus griseus. The sequence continues at coordinate 58,106,529 of NC_048596.1, read as the reverse complement.
AACATGGCTATGACTGACACCCAGCCTTAACTCCCGACTTAGCCTTCATCAGCTAATCTCATCAAGGACCATGAGAACTTGATTTTTATAAGCTCACTCATAAGGCAACACCCAAATAGGATGTATGGCTAGACACAGAAGCCATCTGGGTACATGTCTAATCATGCTTTAAAGGCATATTAAGAAAACCAAATTTATCACATTAGGAGAGAACAAGAGAATAAAGTATAATTGAAGGCAGGAGGTTTTTTTGTTTGTTTAAAAGAACTACAATAGGGCTTTGAGTATAGTTCAGTAGTAGAACTTGTTAGCATGTGGAAAGCCCTAGGTTCAGTCCCTAGAAACTGGCCAAAAAAAAAAAAAGAAAAAGAAAAGAAACAAACACTTTAAAAGTATCATAATCCTAAGATGTAGCCCAGTCACCAAAAGTAGGTAGGGAGACACCAGAAAGGATTTCAGTTCTGTTAACAACCTATGCGGGTCAAAATGGTTCCACACTATGAGCTGCAAACCAAGTCCCTTTCTCAGCTGGGCCACCTGTACTATTTATGCTTTTCCAAACTTGTCCATGTGAAACTGTTTTTTTTTTTGGGGGGGGGGGGATGCCACGCCTGCTACTTGTTTGGTGGTCCTATTTCCTGAAAATACTACATGGTCAAAAGCAGGTTCTGGAGCTATAGACTAAGTTTAAATACAGGCTCCACCACTTTCTACAGACCTTCAGTCTATAAAACAATAATAAAAGCACCTTCTTCCTAAGCTGTTCAGTGGTGAGATACATTAATATGGAGCCATGTAGAAAGGTCCTGGACATGAATTGGCTACTGTGCTCCTTAAATGTATTGTGCATCATAAGGGTCAGCTCATCTTTTATCACTTGCAACCCAAATTCTCCATACTTAGCAAAGCCAGTGGAGAGGGAAGTCTGGCTGAGTAGCATCAGTGTCAGAAGCAAGGCAGACTGCAGCCCCTTAAGGTTACTGAGAATGGGACCATAATCTTAGAAAACATTGCCTTTCTCACCTTGATGGAAGAATCAACCCAGCCATGGGAAGAAGTCAGAGATACACAGGTAGCTGCAGCTGCAGCTGCAGCTGCTTCAGCATCATGGGACATGCTACAGTTTTCACAAACCTTAGAATCGACTCACCTAGTTAAAATTCGTGTGTAATCTTTCTTATGTTGCTGATATTTTCTACCGACTCTTCATCTGTTAAGGAAGAATCAACTTTATAAATAGAAAACTGCTATTTACAAGTGCCGGGCGATGGTGGCACACGCCTTTAATCCCAGCACTTGGGAGGCAGAGGCAGGCGGATCTCTGGGAGTTCGAGACCAGCCTGCAGCCTGGTCTACAAGAGCTAGTTCCAGGACAGCCTCTAAAGCCACAGAGAAACCCTGTCTGGAAAAAAAAAAAAAAAAAAAAAAAAAACAAACAAGTAGAGGTAGTTACTTCAAATGCTCAAGTGAACTATAAAGCCTCTATATTATTTAGCTCTTTATCTACCCACCCATCTTTCTCTTATATTTTTAAATTAACTTCTTGGTGTTTTTAAGGCCTACTGATTCAGGTGAGATATGACTCTTTTAAAAAAAATTCTATTTTTAGGTAACTATACATTGACATATACATGTAAGAAATAGCAAAGAGATTCCCTATGCCCTTTGGCCACTTTCCCCTAGTGACATCTTTAGAATTACAGGAGCCTATCAAGTTTAGGGCACAGTGCCACTGCAGAATGTTTCTATGGCCTCAAGGGCCCATACATACAGCACTTCATGGCATCCCCATGGCCTCCAGCCCAATTGCCCTGAGGCCCTAGCAACTAGTAACCTGAATTTATTTACATATCTCTATATTTATTTATCTTTAGTCAGGGTCCAATTAGATCCTTAGCTAGACTGGAACTCAGAGATTCACCTGCCTCTGCCCCCTGAGTGCTGAGATTAAAGGCATGTACATGGCATTATGGTAATGTTACATGAATTGAGCCAAGTAACATGCCATCTTTAAATAAAGATGAAGCTCTTCCTTTCCCCACCTGAGACTCACCCAGGTTTTTCATTTCTTTACATCTTGCTATGACTTTAATTCAGATCTACATTTTTTTAAACTACCAGACTTTCTTTGCTAATATTTAAGAGTTTGCACTGGCTGTCATAAGTTTGATAAATATGTGTTCTTATATCATGCTAGCATTGTCAAATTAGCATATCAGTGGATTTTTTTACTCCAAAGAGATTTTAGAAGATGTCATTGAGAATATGATCATTTTTAAATGATCAAAAACAAAAGAGAAAAAAAGGTCCTAAGAGAAAATCCTTCTACAATTCCATTTTCTAATGCTATGAGGACTCCAAGGAAAATGTTTTTACATTACATTATGAGGGTAGAGGGGCTAGAAAGAAGCCCATTATCATTGATGGAAGCTAGATGCAGACCTACCACGCAAGAGGCAGAAACAGGAAGATCTCTTCTGAGAGTTCTAGGCCAACCATTCAACTCTGTTTTATCTATCTCTCCAACTCTGGGACCCCCTAGTCTTGTAACTCACCCCCATGTAGAGGTAGGCTCTTGGACCTTGGAATATTGAAAAAGATTAGTCATCTGGGGACAACGGAAACAGGTGACCTTAATGTCCACAGACTCTCTGGTAGGAAGTGAGGCTTTGATTAAACCAAAGTGATCCCTATTAGGCCACTATGAAGCCTAAAAATAATATGGTCTTCCTAGGACAATGTTTCTGGTGGGGGGGCCGGGTTAGCTGTGCCCTTCAAACAAATGTATGCTCAAATGATGGGCACACACAGTGTACTCAGCTCAAAAGGGGTGGTTTTGAAATCCCATGGTTCTAAAAGCTGGTTCAAGGCTGAGAATTAGAGCTGGAAGGAGCTAGAAAACTCAGTGAAGGTCGGGTGTTGGTGGTGCACGTCTTTAATCCCAGCACTTGGGAGGCAGAGGCATGCGGATCTCTGAGTTCGAGGCCAGCCTGGTCTCCAGAGTGAGTGCCAGGATAGGCTCCAAAGCTAGACAGAGAAACCCTGTCTCGAAAAACAAAAAAAAGAAAGAAAGAAAGAAAGAAAGAAAGAAAGAAAGAAAGAAAGAAAGAAAGAAGGAAAACTCAGTGAAATAACCTGCACACAACTAGAGGAAAACTTGCTTTTTTTCTTTTGAGTACCAGGCCTCTACTAGAGCCCCTCACATTCATCTAGAAGGAGGTCTAGGGACAGGAGTAACAGTACAGTCCTGGTTTTACCATCAGCATCTGGGTATTCTAAAAGAACCGCCACTATTCTTTGAGGAGAAAACATGCTCACTCTGAGCACACTGTCAGTCTAAAGAATAATCCTGAGCTAATACTACTTAGAGTTTTTAGGCATTATGCTGAGTGCTTTATACACATCATTTCACTAATCCTCAAAGCAGTTTCTGACATATGAATACTATCTATCATTTCTGATTTAGAGATAATCAAACTGAAACTAGAGTGATCAAGTCTAGGGCCCAAGTCACAAAGCCAGGGAGCACTTGATCTGCTGAAGGTGCCCCTAGCTCCCATAACATTCTTTTGGCATAGTCTTTAAACATTCTAAGATCTCTTTTGACCTTCACAAGCCAGGGCTGATTTCTTAGGCTGAAATGTGCCTAAAGCTATTTCTAAGCTTCAGATTGAGCCATGGAGAACTGCACCCCCCATCCCTCATTTTTAATGTATAACTGCATGTTTGTGATAAAGACTTTACCAACTTTCTCTGTTGATCCCATTCAAGGTCCATGAGGGCAGACACTTCCAGTGTTTTATCTTCAGTGTTTGATATACTTGGAGCCCATCATGGACCTTCAGTGAATGTTTGATGAAGAAATAAATGAACATATAAATGACTGAGGTCTCACACCCAATCAGTCAGGTTCTAGGACCCAGGCTGGGGCTGGGAAAGCTTCTTTAGGCCCTGTGAGTGCCAGAAACATCTTGAAGGGGCAGCAAGGCTTCAAAGCTCCCCACCAGGGTTCTATCCATGGGACCTAAGGGCCCAAAATCTCCCAAAAACTATCTCATCACAATTCTCTACTCTTGCTTTCTGTCTGTCACTCTGGAAATGTCAGCACCAGAAGCTTTTTGTGGTTCTCTGGAAGGATTTCACATGTAAGGAACCATCTTGGTTTTTACAGATCAAAGCTTGTATTTCGAAGTCGTATCTGCAACTCCTGGCATTAGATACACACAGGAAACCCACTCTCCAGTTTAGGTAAAGAAAACAAACTGGTGCCTTAGGGTTGGTAAATCTCCTGCCACATGTTGGTGTGTTTATACTCTCAACACTGGGTAGAACTAGCTAGGTTCTCCTGAGGCAACAAGACTTCTGTTGCTGCTTAGCAATAAGACTCTCATTGGGCAAAGCCCAGGGGCCTTGGGATGCCCTAGTACCCAAAATATATACCTCACTAATTCGGAAGCACAGCAACAGGCCAGTCTTAGAAATGAACCAACATCAAGACTAAAGGTTCCCACTGAGGGCTTCCGTACAATGGGTAATGGGGCTGGAAGTGAAGGATGGAGCACAGGTCTCCAACCCTCTAGAACTGTCAGCCTGAAGAACTAGCAAGACCAGGCACATAGAGGCCAGGTCCTCCCTATGCACACAAGACCATCATAGCTACTACTACTGTCTGCAAATACAGGTCAAATGCTGGTTCCTGGGGCTCTGGCTGCTTGCCAAATGGCTGTGCTTTTCTTAGGAATGGGTGACTGGAAAAAAGGAGGAATTGCATTTGATTCCATCAATGACAGTTTTCCTATTGAAACATGACTTGTTAAAGCAGAGGCTTAGTTCAGAGTAAACATTTCACACTGCTAAGGAGAAGTGGAGATTTATGAGCTAGAGCAAGCCTCAGGCATCAGTAGAAACCTTCCTGCTAGCCAGCACCACACACACTGCCCACAAGTACTAGCATTTCAAATGCTATTCCCATAGCTAGCCCTTCATCTTGCTGCAGTTCGGAACATTCCTTACTTTTCTGTCTCTCTATGTGTGGATCAGAAGCTTGGCCTAAGCCCCTGAACCTCCTTGTTCTCTCTCTGGGTTCTTCTAGGTGCACGAACCCTCAGAGCTAGCTACTTTTGCTCCATGACCCAAATGTGATCATAGCCAGGTTGTGTTAGGTGATTCCCTCTGGCCACCATTCAGAGCTGCCTCTTCTAAGCCATGTGCATGGAAGATGGCCAATGATATACACTGACATTTTCCAGGTAAGACAAAGCTTGATGACTGCCTTTGCCTCTGCATTAAGAACTTCCTTTAGTCAGCCTGTCTTTCTTTGGGCAGTACCAGCTCAAAAGGCTTATAAACAGGCACAGCCACGTTAATTCTTCATACCACCTCTTAAGGGAATGGCTTCTCTTGAAGAATGGGGCACATCACAGGACTTGGGAGGATTAAGTACCCACTAGTTTTTGGTCAGGTGCTGTCTATTATCGACTTTACCCAATCCAAGCAATTCACCCAACTTCTGTCATTGCAGTCTCTCTTTTCAAGTGGCCCATGTGAGATGAAGGCCTAGGACCAGCCACAGACAAGATACAGAGGGGATAGATGAGATCAACCCCTCCCCGCAGCATCCTTTTTCATGTGGGGATAAGTAACAAACTGATCTTGGCTTCCCCTTCTCTTCTACCTTTCCACTTCAAGGTACTGGAAAAGCGACAGATTCACCTTCTGTGCCACTTAAGTAACTTTGGCAGGAATGAATAAATGGCCCCTCATCTGTAGAACAATACTTGAAGAAAGCCTTGTTGAAATTGGAAGCCAACTGAGTACTTGCTATGGCTGAGAGATCCATGGGGAGGGTAGGCCTCAACTAGGGCACAGT